>NC_090192.1:35680698-35850698 GCF_024679245.1 Pseudorasbora parva | reverse complement strand
TTGGTGTCTGTTTCCATTTTTATATATTGGAGTAACTTTTGCTATTTTCATTTTTGTTGGAAATGTACCTGTTAAAAACGATAAATTGCAAATGTTCATTAATGGTTTGGCAATCCCCTCGATTACTTTTTTTATAATTAATATATCTATTCCATCATGATCAGTGGATGTTTTGTTTTTACATTCTTTAACAATATTTATTATTTCTTTTTCATCAACTGCTGTCAAAAATATTGAGTTAGGATTTCTATCTACTAAATTGTTATATCTACTTTCTAATGTTTGTGGAACTGGAATTTGCTCTGCTAAGTTTGGACCCACATTTACAAAAAATTTATTAAACTTATTAACCACCTCCTCCATATCATTGATGTTTTCATCATTATCAGTGAAATGATGTGGATAATTATCCCGTTTGGTATTATTTTTAATTATTTTATTTAAGATGTTCCACATACCTTTAATATTATTTTTGTTGTTATCTAGTAGTTTTGCATAATAGTCTTTCTTACAAATATACTCATACATACATACATACATACATACACACACACACACACACACACACACATACATACATATACTCATACATACATATACTCATACAGACATACACATACATAAATGCATATATATACTCATACATACATACATACATACATACATACATATACTCATACATACATACATATACTCATACATACATACATACATACATATACACATACATACACACACATACACACATACATACATACATACATACACGTACATAAATACATACATATACTCATACATACATACATGCATGTATGTATGAGTATATGTATGTATATATTTATATGTCTGATGATGTTTATAAACAGAAATAACTATTTTAATTTTATATTTTAATTAGTACTTTACTATATAATTATCCTACACAATGGAGTTGTTCATGAGTTGTTCCATCCCACATAAAAGATGTTAAGTTCACAGTCCTTGTACTGTTGCATTGCAATGTATTGCAATATGAATCATTTTGGACTTCTTTTTTTTTTGTGAACTGTTAAAAATCTTTATGCTGAAAGTCTTTGTGACCTAAATCAAGTGGTTCTCATACAGTGCTTTCATTACATAATGTTGTTGTTTTTTTACACTCAAAGGCACTCAAATGGATGACCACATCCCCCGGCGTACTGCACAGAGGATCGTAGCGCCTCCTGGAGGCCGTTCCAATATCACATCCCTCTCATGAACCTTGTCCTCCAGGGGATCCAACAGCAACAATTCCGCCTCCTTCAGCTTCCAGTTTTATATTACCTATATCATGCAAATATTTAACCCAATAAAACCACACACTCACCCTAACCCAATAGGCTATGCAGCAACTCAATATAGCTTTCCATGAATTCATATTCACTATGTAATCCGCCTTCTCCTCTGGTCAGACTCACTCATAATGTAGCATGCTCCTCGATCAGAGTTACCCAGAATCCATTCTGCTTTAGCGTAGCATTGATGGCGTAAAGACGGCTAGTGATTGTTGTGTTTGTGAACCACTGAATGGATCTCATTCTAGTGCTGCCTTTGAACCAGTGCTTTCCTCCCGCGATGAGACGTTTAAAGGGCAAAAAATGACACTTCATTGTGCTTTAAAGAAAAATCAAGAACTACCTACTGATGGTCTTACTGCTAAGATATTAAAAAAAAGAAACCGTTATCCTTAGGTTTGTCAATGTTGTATCTGAGAATAGAGCAAAACAATGGATTGTAGACTTCTGCTTCTAACTGCATTTACGATTTTGAGTTAGTTTTGAAAAGTAATGTCATCGAGCTGAGGCTCATCACACCGATGCAGCAATCAATGCATTTTTTGTATATTTCTAAGACAACATTTGGTGCTCACAATCTATAGATCAAACACATGCCAATGTGTTACTGTGGGGAACAGTCACTTTTTGAACCCAGATGAAAGTTTTTAATTCTTTTGAGTTTTATATTCCTGTAATGCAACAGTCTTTTGTAGTCTTAACCAGTATTTGCTGGAAATCTCCATGTTCGATGTACTGTAATTTTCATGACATATTTCAGAGTTGAAGGTGAAGGTCAGTGAAGCTGAGAGAGCGATCAGTGGATTGTCTTTTCTACCTTCTTGTGTTCATTCTGTAAATATATTGTTAGTTTTTCATTTTTGTGCACGTTTGCATGTCCTCAATAAAACAATGGCTAAAGATAATTGTGTTCTGTGATCATTTCATTACCATACTTCTGTAATTTTGTTTCAAAGTATATAGCAAACCTTTCCATAATGACTAAGTTTAATTATATGTTCATAGAACTCTATTAAGATCAGAAGATTAAAAAAAAGAAGAAATTAACACATTTAGCAGACAAGGATGCATTCATTTTCACATTCTGTCAAAAAAAAAAAAAAAAAACGTAGACAAGACCATTTATACTAAGCAGCATCAGTATTAAGGTTAAACATTAGTCTGGGGAGTCTGCGCTTTTCCTTCCGCACAAGAGGTGTGAGCATAATTCAAATGACTGATTGGTTGAAGGACTATCCATGCCAATATCTATGCCAATTTATCTGCTTAATAAAACCTCTTACTTACCTGTTGAGTGATAATCACTGAGTAGCTTTTACAACATTTCAAATCCCTCAATCTCCACAAACACAAACCAATGTTGATTCCGGTTTTATTACGAGCTCTTTTTTCCCAGCAGATTTTCCTCTATTCAGCTTCTTTTTTTAAACTACTGATTTCACACTTAACACTTAGGGTGTTTACACAACAACAACGTACCACAAATGTATGTTTTTTCTTTGTACAGATGACAATGTTATCAAAACAATCTCCATTTACACGGATCCACAGAAACGACTACAAGCGCTGTATTATGCATGCCAGACCAGCCGTTACTTGTTACGTCACTCAATATTGATATACACGTTAATTCTGAACAACGAATTGTGCTTTTCTATACGTTAGTTCAAAATGGCCATATCTGTCACGATGCCAAATAAATTTTTTAAAATCAACCTTTTTGCTGATTTAAAGATGTTTCAAATGAGTCCGATACATTTTCTGGTCTGCACCTAATTGTGCATTTCATCCACTGTGTAAGTGCGCATGACATCATTTTCACGGATTCACTTTGTTGTTGTTTACACAGAAACAATAACGAACGGTCTCGATTTAAACTTGCACTTTGAAACCCTTTTTTAAAAGTTTGGGTTATCCGGCCCCCGATACGTTGTTGTCGTGTAAACGAACGGCAAAAACAAGTTCAGTTTTTAGTTAAAAATTACATTATGTAAACTGCCCTTTACATTCTCACTTATTGACGACTAACTTATGCCACTCACACCATACACGCCGCATGTATGCAATGTTTCGTGAAAACATAAGTGTTTATACTTATACTCTAAGCAAGAACAAAAAAAAAAAAACACATTTTGGAAGAAAGATTGATGATGTATTAGCTGCTTATTTAAAGGGATAGTTTACCAAAAAATGAAAATTACCCTGATATTTACTTACTCTCAAGCCATCCTAGGTGTATAGGACTTTCTTCTTTACAGTCGTTATATTAAAATAAGTTCTGGCTCTTTAATTATGATTATGATGGCAGTTCAAATTTTAAAGCCCAAAAGTGCATTCATTCATTATAAAAGTAGTCCACACCGTTAATAAAGGCCTTTTGAAAGGCATTGTTTGTGTAAGAAAAATATCCATATTTCACACGATATAAAATGGAGGACCGCCTTTCATATTCAACTTATCGATTCGCTTCAGAAGGCCTTTATTAACCCCCTGGAGTCAAGTGGATTACTTTTATAATGGATTGATGCACTTTTTCGGTCTTCATATTTTGGCCTGCCATTCATTGCCATAAAGCTTGGAAGAACCAGATTTTTTTTTTTTATATATATATATATAACTGTGTTTGTCTGAAAGAAGAATGCCATTCACCTAGGATGGCTTGAGGGTGAGTAAACTATGGGATACAATTTAATTTATGGGTGAACTGTCCCTTTAATTGTAGTTAATTTTGAGGGGAAAAAATGTTGCGGTGTACCTTTAAGTTGTTGTGGCTAATGTCTATTAAAGTTCTCCTTTGGGTATGCGTGCCTCATATCACTAGAAAAGCTATAATAAAAGCTATAATAAAGTCATGATTACAAAAGGTTAAAGACACTTATACATACTAAAGCTCAGGCGAGGGGGAGAGTGTCCGCTTTCTCCAGAAACACGTGTCACCCGCTGGGGTTGATGAGGCTGGACAGGTGGAGATTTCATCAGAGCTGTACGGAGAGCGCTGTTAACCCACATTAGCACAAAGGCCACATCAACAACAAGCATTTGACGGTTACATCAACTTTAACAGTTTTGAATTTTCCCTTTATTTGATACACTACCATTCAAAACAGTATCATTTTTTAAAGAAATTAAGCATTTAGTAAGGATCCATTAAAATGATCAGTAAAAGATGATGACAGTAAAACCTAAACATAGCATATTTCTTTAAGCAGCAAATCTTCATATTAGAATGATTTCTGAAGGATCATGTGACTGAAGACTGGAGTAATGAAGCTATAAATTCAGCTTTGATCACAGGAATAAATTACATTTTACAATATATTAAAATAGAAAACAGTTATTTTAAATTGTAAAAATATTTCACGATATTGCTCTGTTTCGGATCAAATAAACAGCCTTGATGAGCATAAAAGACTTCTTACCGATCTAAAACGTTTGGACGGTAGTGTCTGTGTGTGTGTGTGTGTGTGTGTGTCTGTGTAGTCCTTTGAGCTATTCCGTGTACACAGACACATTTTCTGCTAAAATATGCAGTGGGTTTCTCTTACATGTATTGGAGAAATACGGAAACATCTTTTCCGTAAACTTGTGCTTATACTTGTATAGCAGCGAGTTGTCGCTGGCATCCGAGAACATCACTCTGCCGGCCTCCCAGTCGAGCTGAACCCGTATCTTCTGAGGTTTCTTCTTGAGCGTCAGAGGAGCGTTGGTGGCCGTCCGCGCCCGATACTCTCCTCCGTACAGGCAGATGGTCCACATGCCGCGGTCGGGGCTCGGGGGAAACCACTCTTTCCGCTGCACGCTTTCTTTCACCACTCCCAGAGCCCATTCGCTGCAGTCTTCCACCTCCACATCCCAGCTGTGGCGACCCGAGCTGAAACCCTCGGAGCCCAGGACGCACTCATAGAAGCAGAAGCGCTCAGGGTTGTCCGGGACCTGCTGGTCTTCTTCGCTGTAGCGGATGGTGGTGAGGTCATCAGACAGAGTGACGCAGACGTCTGCGGTGTTGGGATCAAGGATCACGGGAGCTGATGGTTTGAGATGTATTCAGAGTTTAGTCTTGAGGCAGAACATGTGATTAAACTAGACATTCATGAACAAAAATCTAATTTCTATGTTAGATGGTATATGATTATGAAATAACCAGTACTGGTTAAAACAAAATATCAGGTCACATCAGATATACCTAAAGAATGTGTAAAGACTTCTGTAACCAAGTTGATATACTTGTAATATTTAAATATATGATGCAAAATAAAGTAAAAGTAAAATATTGTTTAATATATAACAGATTTAGCTGCCCCTAAAAAACTAATTAGTTCTGTATTTTTATTTTATTTTATATAATAAATTCGATTTACCCAGCCTAAAGAGTGAGTAGAGACTTAACATGACTTGTAGTTTTGTAACCAAGTTGAAATACTTGTAATAACTTAATAATTAACTAAAGACATTTGCCACCTTTTATTTTATTTTGTATCATATATTACAGATTTACTCATGGCTAAAAACTGAATAAAGACCGTTCCGACGACGACTAGTAGTTCTGTAACAGGCAGATATAAATATTTAACCAAAGTTTAAATTACAGATTTCATCGCCCCTAAAGAGTAAATAAAGATTTAAGCAAGTCTGATAACTTCTTGGTGTTCTGTAACAGAAAGATCAGTTTTCCAAAAATGATACATTTATCCAAAGTAATTTTTTTTTTTTAACTACAATTTTATCCACCCCTAAACGGCTCGTAAAGACCAAACCAGCTGTGATTGTTCTCGTCACATGTCACTCTGACAGTCCCTGTCCAATCTGCAGGCCGAAAGTCTAGATCTGAGAGATATCGTGTATAGCAATAATCTTAACCTATTTTTAATCTTTCTTTTCCTCTCATTGCTATATATTCCAGTGAAGCACAAACCTTAATTATATAATAAATAAAAAATACTGATGCCTTTTTGAGCACAACAAAAGACTATCCATGTCGTTAATTGTGGGAGATGTGGCGTGTTTGCTCTTACTGTATGTGACAGCGGACTGCATCTTCTCCCACACTCGGAACTTGAGCGAGCCGACGTGTTTGGCCACATCAATTAAAGCTTCTGAGATTTCCCCTGGATCCTGCACAGTGCAGTCCATCCTGTCAGAAAGAGAGAGAGGCTTCATCGAAATAACTGTGAGGTTCATCAATTGTCAGTGAGCCTCATTGAACTCGATTAAATTTGCTTGTATTTAGCTGTCTGGGCTAATTTTGTAATAGTGACAGGGCTGTAGAACTATAAAACCCCTGTGTAACTTCAACTGTAACAAAAATATAAAACATCTACTTTTATATAATTACCGTTTTGATGTCTTCTTGTAGTTCTGTAACAGAAAGAGCAGAGTTTTCAGAACATGTGCTGCTCCAGTATTTCTTAGACAGAGTTAATGCATGTAATATCACAACAACAACAAAAATAACAAAAGGAACATTAGGGTTTTTTAATTGATAATATTAAAATATTCTTGTGATTTTGCCCTACCTTCAAGAATGCCATATCATCAGCACTCATGGCCTCTTCGGTTGAACTAATGGCTTCTCTTAATGTCATGATCTCGTCTGTTAGTCTGTCCATCTTCTCCTTCATCTTCTGGCTCTTCTGCTCCTCCTCCTCACTCAGAGCTCTCAGCATGGAGATCTCCTCATCTTGCAGGAACTGATGGAGATTTTCAAAGTTCTCCTTTATAAGACGCTCTGTGTTCTGTGCCTGTCTCTGTCCGGAGGGTGGAGAGACTTTCAGAAAATATTGCCGTTTGTATTAACTGACATTTGTGCAAAATGTGTTAAAATTTAAATGATATTTGTGAGTAATTAAATAACTAATCACTGTAGTAAACAGGCAACATAAATAGTATATTAGATCTCGCCATACTTAAATTTTCTTGTCCCGAGTGGAACTAGAGTACTCCTACCTCTGTTAAAACATTTAAAAGCCCCCAAACAGCCTGAATATCCTGTTAAACTTGGCTTGCATTGATTATTTGTTACCCTGATGTGTTCTGAGGTTTCCTGGCAGGTTTGCTTGGCTGTGTTTAACGTCTCCAGTTTCTCCTGCAGAGGTCTGAGAGCTACTCTCAACTCCCTCTGTGAAGAAAGTAAATTGTTGTTGATTCTTGCAGTTCATCTGAAACTATTTTGCATGCAAAATGAATGTACATTTTGATAAACAGAATTAGAACTTAACTCCAAGAAATGACATGTATGCCTACATAAAATTGGATGGATCGATGGATGGATGGACGGACAGACAGACGGATGGACAAGAAAAGAACAGTGGTGAACCAACGACAGGATCAAGGCTCTTGCAGGAACATGAGGCTGGCCCGTGTGGTCCGATCAAACAGACGAGCTACTGGAGCTCAAATTGCTCAATGAAGTTAATGCTGATTCTGATAGAAAGGTGTCAGAATACACAGTGCATCACAGTTTGTTGCGTATGAGGCTGCAAAGCCCCGCGGACCAGTCAGGGTTCACATGCTGAACCCTGTACACCGGCGAAAATCACCAACATTGGGCACATGAGCATCAGAACTGGACCACATAGCAATGGAAGAAGGTGGCCTGGTCTGATGAATGACGTGGATGGCCGAGTGCGTGTGCAATGCTTAACTGGGGAACACATGGCACCAGGATGCACTATGGGAAGAAGGCAAGTCGGTGGGAAACGGTATTCCCTGTTGGATAATGAATAGTGCAGGATAATGCGCCCTGCCACAAAGCAAAAATTGTTTAGGAATTGTTTGAGGAGCACAATATCGAGTTTGAGGTGTTGACTTGGCCTCCAAATTCCCAAGATCTTAATCCAATCGCGCATCCATGGGATGCTCTGAACAAACAAGTCATATCCATGGAGGCCCCACCTCGCAACTTACAGGGCTTAAATGATCTGGTGCTAACATCTTGGTGCCAGACACCACAGCACATCTTCAGGGGTCTAATAGTGGACGCCATGCCTAGACGGGTCAGGGCTGTTTTGGCACCAAAAAGGGGACCAACACAATATTAGAAAGGTGGTTATAATGTAATGCCCGATTGGTGTATACTATGGTACAATAATTTGAGATTACAGCAAACTACATGCTTCAAACCTAAAACCGGCAAATATTGGTTGTTTTGTCAGCCTATATATCAGGTCTATCATTACTAAATGCATACATTGTTATCGGACAAAAAAACAAAAAATGTTCCAATATCGGGTCACTTACAGTTCAATCACTACTAGAATAAGGTAGGAGTCTTGATGACAATTCCTTCAAGCATCAAACAATTAAATTGAAGGAAAAAAATAAAATAAAACGTAATAGCTCAAATGATAAAGCATGCATTTATGCACCCGTTTCTCACCTTATACCCTTGTGTGGCCTCCTCTATGGGGCTGCACGCGTGCTCTTCATGTTCCTCGCTCTGACACTGATCACAGATCAGCTCCTCGTCCTCCATACAGTACTGAGTCAGTTTTTCTCTGTGCTGTCTGCACAAATCTCCATCATCTGCCGACTCTGTGCCCTCCATGGTGTTTCCCATCCGGCGTGGCTGCCCTTCAAACAGCGTGTCGAGCAGCCCTTTCAGCACGCTGTCCAACAGCTCACGGCCGTAGCACTCTGTACAGCCCGTCTGGTCCTGCCCGAGCTCCTGCTGGCACAACTCAAGGCAAGCCTGGCACAGAATGTGTCCGCAGGGCAGCAGGAGCGCGCCTTCACCCTGGCAGCCCGGGCACAAGTTGCTGGAAGGCGAAGAGGTTTGATCGTCTGACATTGTGATGGTCTGCTGGGTTTCTGCTCGATGTTTTCGTCTTGTAAATGCCCTTCTTCTATCAACGTCTGGTCTGCAGCTCTCTGGTTGTTACACAATCACTGCTGTGCTCTGGGTATCAAAGGAAATCCCCGTTTGGATAGTTGGTGGTCTATTTATAAAAGAGTTATTTTGAAGCATGCTCTCTTAGCTGTTTATATGCAATGGTGTCTGTGGAGTTTCGCTTAGTGCAGATCATTGGACAAGAGTCTGTTGCTGAGTCACTGTGTGTGGTGTGTGTGTGTGTGTGTGTGTGTGTGTGTGTGTGTGTGTGTTCGTTCTCTGGTAAAGCAATACCACTTTCCTCAAGTGCTCTAACATGAGTCGAAACCAAATCACTTTCATCTGCACCAAAGCAAATATTGACAGCAAAGTATCTGTTTGTCTTAAAGACTTTTCTGAAACCTTTTCATTTGACTGGCGAATCACTTTATAAAGCAGCATTACTTATTATACTTCTTTAAAAAAAAATTACAATTACAATTTTATAATGTTGCTGGCCTATTCAATTCAATGTTGTTGTTTTTTTGTTTTTTGTTTGTTTTTGTTTTTTTTTTTGGGGGGGGGTGCTATTTCATCCATACTGACCTATTCATACTGTTACTTTACACGGAGTTGGATTCTCATTAAAAACGTGCAAAAAATAAATTGTGTGCTAAATACATTCCTTCAGAAATTAAATAAGTATCAGAAAGTTTGTGTTCGATTATGACCCTGTATAACATCATAAAGGGTGGAAATGCTTGTATGGGAAAGATAACCTTTTTCAGCTTCCCAAATAACCCAGCATTAAGGAAACAGCGGATGCAGTTTGTTTTTCCTAAAACAGCAACAGAGTTCATTCCCGGTCACGAGTCGTATTTCTATATAGCAATACATACATATCCATTATTTTTTATAACTAACGAGAGCACAAGTGGTTACACGTGGTTCTACATGTTTCCAAATCCGTAAAACCATTAAACAACAGTGAATACAACTAAGGTAATGCCAGGAATTTTACTGTAGCAAAAATGAATTAGCTTAGCATGCAGCTCTCTCAATAACAAAAACAAGCAAGCTCAGATGTGTTTTATCCTATACTTTATTTGTGTTTCATGTCAAGGGGTGAAAACTTGCCTACAGTAAGCAACTGAAGGAAATATACACAGCAATTCAGTCTACACACTCTGAAGAACCAACTGTACACACATCTGGTCACCTCATCACCACCATTACATCTTTCCAATTGAGCCATTTAAACGGAGTGTTTCCCCAGTAACTGTTAAAAATGCAGATTCAATGCTAAATAAAATACAAAAACAAAATCGACAGTCTTCAAAACACATGACCTCCGGCAGAAGCTCCTCTAACAATAGTTGGAAAATTCACTGAGAAATTCGATGTTTGAGATGCAAATTTTCAGTTTTCAACAAGTGCGTTTTTTTTTCCATTTGAGATGGTAACATTTTAAAGTGCTTTTATAAGTTTAAATTCGGTGAACAAGACATCCGATCCGATAGACACATGATCAAACAATGAAATAAAATCAGAGGACTGTTGAGTGCGGTTTTCATTTCCTGTCCCATCGCTTTCTTCAGTACTGCGAAACTTGCACTACACCAGATTCATATTGCACACAAAAGGTCTTAAAACGTCATCTTCAATATTTCCCCTGCTACTACAGTAATTTACACAGGACAACTATTAGGATCTGGATCCAATTTAAGTGGAAAAACAGGAAAAATGGAAACCAAGTATACTGGAATCTACATACACTTTGCATTAGAAAAAAACAACATTAGTAGACTTAAAAAAAGACCAACAAAAGAAAATGAACAGCAAAATACCTAGACTACAATAAAACAGAAATAAATAAAACAATATTATCTAGTTGCAAGTGCAACAAATTGAAAACATGACCTAAAATGATTAAATAAACCCCGCCCACCATTAAATAGGCCCCACCCATTAACACTACTCAATGAAAGGCAGTAACGTTGTGCTGAATGAAAAGCATTGGAACCGTACAAACTCTGTAAAGCCAATCAGCAGGTCTAATTAAGCGAACTCGAAGTCACAAGGCAACCAAAACCACAGCAGACAATAATCTAAGATTGTATTTTGGTTGTATGAGCCAGAACTAAACGCTGTGTGGGTTCCCCTGGGTTGTTTGCAATGCTCAAATCACGGAAGATTCGATTGCCATTTCTAAAAAGCATAACTTCAAAGTATGGACCCCATAATGGACTAAACCATACCAAAAAACAACGAAAATCAAAAACAAAAATGGTACAAACAGGAGTGTGGGTATATTGTGACTCCAATGGCTGGTTGACCACCGCACAAACCCTAACTCCCCAAAAACGACACTATACAAACTGTTAAGTGTAAAACAAACTAAACAATGACATTACTGTATTGCTTTTAGAGGGAGTATCTAAAGTGGGATTGATCAGAATCCCTTAACAAGGGACAGTTCACCCCCAAAAAATAAGCTTTTGTCATCATTTACGCACTCATGTCATTCCAAACCTTTATGAACGTCATTTTCCTGTGAAACATACGTTTTTCAGAGTCATTCTCTTGCATAAAATAAAACCTGTGCAAAAAGTTCTGGCGTCTCATTCAAATATGGTGCATAAAGACGTGGCAGATTTGATGTCAATGACGCCATTCTGTCTTGTAAACGAAATGAGATTTAAGAGCTAAGGAGGGGAAGATCTGGAGTGAATAAGGACAGAAATTTCTCTTTAGAATCGTATGACCTGGAATATAATGGCCAAGTCATATGCACTAATGTTTTTTTCTTGTCCTTGGAGCTTGAAATTGTCTATCCCCCATTTAATTCCCAAAAAGTAGCATAAACAATGATTTTCTTTTAGTGTTGCATAAGTCTTTGGAATAACACAAGGGTGAAAAAAATGACAATATATGTATTTTTTTTATTGTTGGGTCAACTATCTCAAATTAAATGCAAGGTTCCATGCCTCAAAAACAACGTAATTACAATCCCGTCTGGGAATATTTTAGACAAAACTAAGAGGAAAGAATCCACACGCGATTTTTAATGATTTGTAGTGACTGAGCTAAGGAGCAGCATCGATACGGCAAACTCTACCTGTTTAAATAGTGAGAACTAAGGTTAAATATTGAAATGTCAAAATGAGCATGTGATGTTAGTATTACTGTTGTTGTTTTTTTAAACCTAGCTACTCATCTAAGACCTCAGGCTGTGACATTCACACAGGTCTTTACGCTGTAACAATGATTACTTGTAATGTGTTCGTACAGTGCTTTAAATATACCTGTAGCTCATGTGTGTGTACATTAAGCAGCCGTTTCATTCTCATTTCATGGAACTGCATCTTGTCTATTTTCAGACGACCCTTTTATCATAATTTAAATAATTTCTTCTGAGAACATCAATTATTACAAAAACTAATTCAATGGTTCATATATATATATACACAGTTTAATTGTAGTGTTTAACTTATTTAAGAGAAATGTTCAATAGAAACTATGCGAAGCAAGAGAGAACAAGCTAATAACTCTCTAAACAAACCCAAAATGTGAACATACATAAATAAGGCTAAAATAACGCAGCTAGTGTTTTTTTTGTGTTCCTTTTTACCATTTTTCATTCATTTCTGCCTTTTTTCTTTTGTAATTTTGTAATACATTCAACTTGGCACAGTGAGGGACGTGGAGAGCAGGATGCGAGCACAAACCGACTGTGCAAGAGTGAAGAGATACACGCTAGTTACACACGTGTCCCACTGGTGCAAAAAGCCCATCTTTTTTTAGTTTTCTTTATATTTTAAAGGGAAGATATAAGAATGGCGGAACAACTGTACAGCCCAGACGGGGATAGTATTTCATGTTTCATACACATATATATACTTATATTCATTTTCATATGTATAGTATCGAACCCTCCCGTGCTGTGGAATGCCTGTTTAGCTTTCTGGGGTGATATCAGCTTCAGCTGGGGCTACTGGGGTCATATTCAGCATTCAACAGCTGGAAACAGTGAGAAAGAAAAAGACAGCGGGTCAAAAAAAAGAGGGGGGACAAGACACTGAAAATAAACTATTAAATGATATTAGCTATACATTTTGTGACATTTGCGAGTAATACGCAGCATCTACTCACTTATTTTACTGTTTAGCTCCACCTCCACCACGAATGCCCACTGATTGGTTGTTCTGGAAGAGCCCCGCCCCAGAGCGGTTGACATTGGGGTGGGTGGGAGAGGCGACAGGGGGCTGACCTGGTCTGATTGGCTTGGCTGTGAAAAGAGGAAATATGACTAGCGAGTCAGACCTTGTCTAATAAATTGGTCAACTAAATCTAATAATTAAAAACTTCTCCTAAAAGGCTTGAAAATGCTCTCCAAAAATACTTGACGTGATGTCTGCACAGATATTTGCCCTGATTAGAAAACCTGGACCAGTCAACATTAGTTGTGGAAAGTCAGAGCTGAATTTAGACAGTCAGAGTTGACCGATTTAAAAACGGGCACAGACTCCAATGCTTTTAGCTGCAGACTCTCATTCTAGTCCACATTATAATCATTTGTGACATGTCTCCTAGAAATGAGACACATGATACTGTATGAGTTTTTGTTTTTTGAAGTAACTTGAAAAGTCTAGAGTAGAGTAGTTTTCTCTTTAATCATTTACAAATTCAGCAAGAGTATGACAACTAGTAGTTTAAAGATTTTAAAAGCCATGTAGTATATTCTTAGCCTGGATGCCAGCCGAACTTAGCCCTGCCCACAACATTTTTACAATACATTTTAACATTTTGAACTCGATCCATAGAGGAGTAATTATCTCCGAACAGAAACTGTGGAAAAAAACGCGGACTTGGCAACACAGTGCAGTTGAGCTCTTGACATTTGACAATGCGTCGCTTCGTTGCTCTGATTGGTTGTAGGTCTATCCAATTGAGGTCTTTCCTGGTTCAGTTGAAACGCCCCATAATCACAGCCCAATGGAGCAGTATCAGACTCATATTCTGACTAGAATGGAGTATGAACTGAAAAGTTAAACTGACCATCAATTGTGTCGCAACACACAGTTTCATCATTGTTAGAATGATATTTCCAACCCTATCGAAGCCCCTTGCAACTTTCAATCACTTGGCTGAATCTAGTTATTTAGTAATATGTGTGTGTGAACTAACCGATCTGTGCAGAGTGTCCTCTGCGTGCCATGTTCTTGGCTCTGACAGCCTCTTTGATGCGATCCACCTCCTGCTGGTAGCGTTTGCGGTCACGTGCTGCGTTCTCTTTGGCCTCTTTGAGTGCAGACTCCAGAGCCTTCACGCGCTCCGCCGTTGCCCGCAGGCGCTTCTCTAGCTTGGGCAGCTCACAGCGCAGGTCAGCGTTATCGCGCACCAGCTACACAAGAAAAGAAAGAGACAGTGAGAGTGTGTTTTGTAAGAGATTGCACGTGGTATATGATGTTTTGAGCGTGTATATACCTGCTTGTGCACTTTAGTGAGCTGTTCAAGGTTGTTCTCAAGGAATGAGATCTTCTGTTTTTGCGCCGCGCTGCCACCAGTGTCATCTGAGTCCATCTCAGCGCTCTGAAAAATGTGTTAAAACATAACTCAGATAGTCATAAATAGAGTTTTATCATGTCTAGTTTATCAGCTTTGATGGCAGTGATTTGAAGCACACTAATAATATAAAAAAAAAATATATAAAAATTTTTTTTTTTTAAAGATTATATTAAAATAGTTAACAAGTAAAATAAAGCAAAATAAATACATTAATTGAAAAAATTAAATGTTTAAAAATAATTATAAAAATAAAATTATACAATTAAATAAAGTATAAAATAAATAAAGTATTAAAAAAAAAATGATTTAAAAATAAAATAAAGAAGGGACACATTCTTCAATAGGTTCTGCCCAAACTCTATGATTACATAGGACATTATATAGGGAAAAATATATTTAAGAAAATGACAACCGATAAAACATTTAGCCTCGATTATCCACATTGAAACCATTTTAATTACTCTAAACTACAATTACACGTTCACAGCAGTTGTACCTTCTTCACCCGTGTGGCCAGATCCTGAACGAAGAGCTTCCTCAGATTATGTAGAGTCTGCAGCTCTTTGGCCTGAGGAGAAGCGAGAGATCAGAGTGTGCACGCATACATATGAAGATCTAAGAATCATCTCTCAAGCAGAGAAACAAAACGACCTACCACTGTCTCCTCCAGGCCTTTGAGATCCTGCCTGGCCTGTTCCCGTCTGTCCTGCATCACCCTATAAACATATTTCATCATTAACACACCAGACATAACTTTTCCAGCACACCACTCAAACCTCTGCATGTTTGGTGCGTGTCATACGTGAGCTCGTGCAGTTTGCGGCTCTTCTCCTGGTCAGTGGATCGGAGTTTCTCGTGCTCCACCTTCAAGCGCTCCTGCTCCAACATGATCTTCTGGTTCTGACTGCAGACAGAAAACAAAGCGAGGAAAATGAGCCTGAGCATATTTTCCCTCATTCAGCGCATGAAGAGGAGTATGTATGCGTCTTACTCCTGCAGTTCAGTGATGAGTTTCTCCTTGATCTCCAGCTCATCTCGAAGGCTGCTTAGCTGTTTCTGATGAGCTTCTCTGTGGTTCTGGATCTGCTGCTCGACTGCAGTCTGTAAAATCATACACAGAGAAAAATTAGAAAAATCACAAGCCCCCTTCTGAATAAACTGCTGAATATATAAACAGAAAATAAGTTGTTTAACGCTCACTAAAAAAAGACCAAAAAAAGTACCTTACCATGCTTACCTTGACTTCATTAGCACTTTGTATCTCATTCTCCTTCTCCATTGCATGAACTTTCTCTGCACAAGGGAAAATAAACAAGCCTTTCACGCCCAATGCACTCGCCACAAGAGGGCAGTAAAAGAAAAGGGGTCTAGACCAAACAAAGTTTATAGAGCCATTAAAATGCATATATGAGAGGAAAGAGAAGATGGTGTGATATTTGTACCCTGGGCGCTGAGTTTGACCAGTTCCTCATTGAGAGAGTCAACGTTCTCCTCTAACTGTCTCTTCTTCTGTTCGATGTTTTGCAGATACTCTGTCAGGGACTTGATCTTTGCCTCATACTGTAGACAAACACAAATAAACCTCAAGAGCTTTTTAAAGCATCCTGTAAATGGCATGCTATTATTGTAATGAAGAGCATGTGGTGTGTTCATTTAGCTAGTCATGCATTAATTATCTGACTGGTTTTACTAGAAGAGCATAATGCTATAAGGTAAGACTAGTCAATAAAACGTTAATGATAATTATTGTGAAATAATTCGTTTTCCGATAAAACAATAACGAGTTCAATAAATATTAGATATTTCTATATTTATGTGCTAAAAGCTAAATGAAACAGCGCTACTCATTTGAACCGTGCCCCACACACCATTTATCAACTGCTCAAAGCTCAAATGGCAGCATGAGCTTACTATAGCATGTGCGTTTTCTCGCTGATCGTCACGCGACCATTAAACAGTGCAGTGAGATCCAGTGGGAAGTGAAGAACACAAATATCTCTATGATTTAAATAGTTTATAGCCAGATTGTGCACACCGATACAGACAGCATTTTTTTTGTTAATGAAAAAGTATTGTAAAATAGTTTACAATTAAAATTAGTTTAAAAACACTACAACTTTCACAAGGGAAAAAAATTAGCTTTTAAACTAAAAGAATAAAGATTTGACATTTATCGTAATAATTATCTACCATCGAGTGATAAGAAAAATCTTCCTGTGATATTTTTTTATATACCCAGCCCTACTATAAGGTTAACCCCTTGCCTTTCAAAGATTGTTTACGGTCTCAGATTACTATTGTTCAACCTTCACTGCTCTATAAAACATCACACTCTTACTTTATCTGGACAAACTCAGGATCATCAGAAAGATTAAAGATTCCAGCTTCGATATTTGAACACTGTTTATGATAAAACTGGGTTGCAGTGACACTCATTTCTTAATTTATGTCAGGAGTGCATTATAATCGATCCGTTATGAACGATATTTTGAATAGATTATCACATGCATGTTAATTCTCTCTCTTGTCTGCACTGGCTCATTTGTGTTCATTAAGATCGCAAAGTGCATATATTTGGAGAAATATTGACATCTCACATGTTTGCAAAATATTTCGTCATACAGAAAAACATTTCTATTCATTCATCTAAAAAGAGCTAAAATGTGCACATAGCTCTCTCTGGGTCTCCTCTTAATGATATGCATCCGATATGAGTCATCAGGCGTTCATTTGCTCACTGAGTGGTCAATAATATGACAAGCTCAATACTGCCCTCCGCATGACGGGCTCCTCCTGTGTGGACACTTCCTCATTCTGGCTCTGTGAAAAACGAGCCTATTCTACATTTCGACAGGTTATCTAAGAAGCTAATAAACACACGATAACTATGGAATAAGGTTTTTGTGTGATTTTTCATGTGATTTTGGCTATTTTATATCAATAGTGAATGTTTACATTATGACTGCTAACAGGTGTAGTGATTAGCGCCATAAATATAACATGTTTTAACATCATCATATGAATGAAATACCCATTATATCATGACAGGAAGCTAATACAAACACTGGATGGTGGTCTAAAGTGAGATAAAGAATAAAGGTGTAATTTTAATGTTTTAAATTGTTATGTAGCTTGATACTAACTGAAGCTCTAATGCACCTGTTGGACCAAGAGTTTTGTCCATTTTGTTACAATAATTCACATAATGTGCTTTTAGTTTAGTTTCTTTTTTTTTTTCTTTTAGAAAGACTTTAGATAACTGTGGCTTACTAAATGATATACTGCACTGTCACTGGGCCATTTAGGCAGGGATACATGTTATAATGGATTTAAATAATGGCTGTTAAAAGAAACAAAAGATTCATAACAAAAGAATAATGAGGATTACATCTTATACCATTAAAACTGTGAAACGATCGTCGAGTGAGGACATTGTGGCATTAATTGAGCTGTTCTCCTTGCCAGACATTAGACAAAAGACTACAAACGTGTCTTCAGGCCAACAAACTTATTTGATAAAAGCATCTAAAAAAAAATCCGGACACTATATCATATCATAAAACTATATCATAAAATGTATAGTTTTGGACATGACATAGCCTCAGTTTTTAAATAAACCATGACCACACTTGTGCCTTCAATTTAGTTGTAATTATAAGTCGTTATACTACATTTACATAATATTTTTATACAAGAAGAAAAATATTTACAATTTTTATTTTTATGTTTTAGTTCACAAGTGTTGGCTTTCTAAATATATATTGGTTATATGTACAGTATATTCAGAAAAACGTATGAGCAGCTGTCTTTTTACTACAAGTATGTCTAAATGCTCCATTTGCCAAATCGGGGGGTGACAGGCAAGGGGTTAAGTAAATAATGGCACTTTCATATTTGGATAAACTACTCTAATAAGACTTCTGTTTACCTGAGAGATACGGAGCTGGCAGGCTGCGAGCTCTTTCTCGTTCTCATCCATCTTCTTGTTGCTCTCGGCCTGAGTGCTCTCCAGCTGTTTGCTGCGCTTCACCAGAGTCTTCACCTCCGACTTCATCTTACTGATATACAGACGAGCCACTGTGAACTCCTCATCAATGAGACCTCCCCCCTCATGCTGCTTAGAGAAAGAAATAATAGAGATAAAGAAAGAAAAAACAATCAACGTTAGAGACAAGGGTGACTAGCTGAAACAAAAGGAAAGAGAAAATGAAACAGCAAGTGTGAAGAGACATACTATTAAATTAATAAGTAAAAGAAAAGTGAATGCAACGTCATGGTTCTTTGCCTTGTTACCTTAATGTCATTGCTGCCTACAGCGATGCCGATCTCTGCCAGGTCTTTAAGCAGAGATGACATCATCTCAGTGACTCTCTTCTTCTGATGGTTGGTCATTTCCTTCAGTTTCTGCAGCTCAGAGTCAATAGATGCGAGAACGCTCTGCAAAAACACAGCTGATTATTAGCAAACTAACACCAAGGCATACTTAAAAATATGATCTGACACTATTGTAGGTACCTTCCCATTTTAAAAAGATTACAGAATTAAATTCTATAAATTAAATAGAAAATTGTGGCCATTGAAAATGAGTGGTTAATAACTTTTGAAAATCACTAGCCAGTGACTGTAGACTGAGAGAAAGAGAAATGAGAAAAGAAAAGAAAAGAAAAGAAAAGAAAAGAAAAGAAAAGAATGAGAGTTTCTCCTCACAGATTTCTGGTTGAGTTCTTCACTCAGGGTTTCAAACTCCTTGGTCTTGTCCTCCACCTCCTGACTCTTCTGATCATAGTTGACTGCAAGCTCCTCCAGAGCCTGCAGCACCTCCTTCACCTCTTCTTTAGAAGCCTCGTTCTCCATTTGCAGACGGGTGAGCTCCGCCTGCAGGTTGTCATGGTCCCTCCGCGTTGAGACCAGCAGCTGAAATACAAATGATGTGCTTTTTTTTTTATTTTGATTACTGTACTTAAGCGTTATTCAACTTTAGGGTCAAATTCTTGTGATGGGACAATCCCACGGTTCAGTTCTGTTTGCTTTGGAGGCAGGGTTCTGTGTTTAATGTGTTAAGCGCTCACCTCTTCCTGATCCAACATCTGCTGCTTGAGTTTCTCAGCCAGCTGAGATTGCTGATTTATCTCATCATCCTACAGGTAGAAAGAGAGCGCAAGCGAGGTGGAGTGTGTGTGTGTGTGTGTGTGTGTGTGAGAGTGTGTGAGTGTGTGAGTGTGTGAGTGTGTGAGTGTGTGAGTGAGTGAGTGAGTGAGTGAGTGAGTGAGTGAGTGAGTGAGTGAGTGAGAGAGAGAGAGAGAGAGAGAGAGAGAGAGAGAGAGAGAGAGAGAGAGAGAGAGAGAGAGAGAGAGAGAAAATATGGATGTAACAAATATGTCTATAAAGCAAATCTTGATGATTTTACAGCAGGACATTAATATGAACAGAATATTTTTTATATTATTTCTATATGAAAAACTGAAAATCAGGCCTAAAATACCCATTTCACATAGTCACAAGTCTGTAAGCTGGAAAAGTTAACGCATGTCAGATGGTACTGATGTAGGACACTGATGTTAGACTTACAGTATATCATCAAAAACAATACTGGATTTTTAATGATCATGTTGATGTTTCATAATATATTAGGATGTAGATACAATAATAATCTAGAGAGAATGATTCTGTTGACACAGTCCAAATTGATTAAATATTTATCAATGGAAAATACCAATGTCTATAGAGCAGGGTGATTGCTCAATACTATTTACTTGTACAACCGCTTAAGACGGGTCAGTAACATTTAAGATATTGATTATCATGGTTGCATTTATTTGATAAAAAATTAAATACAATAATATTAATAGTAAAATATTAAATATTATTCACATTTAAAATGTTTTCTATTGACTAATAGAAAGTTCAAAGAACTAGAAATATTTTGCAACATTAGAAATGCCATTTACTGCCACGTTTGATCAACTTAATGCATCCTTGAAAAACATTGTTTATAATTTTCTACTGACTTTAAACGTTTGAATAGTAGCATATACTATATATTTCTTTGTCATTTAACTTAAACAAGTGATATGGTAGAAAAATGCTGAAACAAAAATGTTATTTCAGACAACATTTGAAAATGCCAATAATCTTAAAATCAGCTAGTCGATGCATCACCAGTCCAAAAGCTTAATTTAGTAAAGGTCATTAACTTGCCTTGTCATCCAGCTGTTTGTAGAGTTTGGCTAATTCACCCTCACATTTCTCACGCTCAGCGTCAGTGAATTTAAGGGCGGGGATGCTGGGAGATGAGGTGAATTTTTCATTATTCACCACATTATCCAGGGCCAGAACTTCTGCATTTGCCTTCTCCTTATCATACTGCTCTTCAATGGGGACGCTCTCACCTAAAATCATAAAATTCAGTGAAGTTTATCTGTAATTCTCAGTAAACACAACTGAATGTGTATGAAGAGAGCGAGAGAGCATGTTCGCGCATGTGTGCGTGTTTTCTCAGTACCGTTCCTCCAGCGGTTGAGCTCGTTCTCCAACCAGGTGATGGTGTTCTTTAGTGTCTTGTTCTTCTCTTTCTCCCTCTCATATTTCTTCTTCCACTGCTCTGCTGTCAGCTCCACATTCACACACACTGTGTTCTTAATGGTCTTTGCTCTGACAGTGAGAACCGAAAAAAATGTTGTGATGCTCAACACAAAATTTATATTAAAACTCTCATTGAACTCAATGTGTGTTTCTCCTCACCTCTGTCCGAACATAAGCGTAGTTTTAGTCTCAGCCTCGTTGTAGGATGATGGAGAGCAACAGATCACTATAGTGGTCCTGCAGTTCCCACCCAGAGAATCCTGCAAGATCCTTGTCATCTTACTGTCTCTGTAGGGAACGTACGTCTGCCATGGGAAATAAATATTCATTCATTACACTTCCATCCACTTAAATGCATAGGTAATCATATATAATTGTAAAACTCTGATGCATCACACCCACCGATCCTTCAGCTAGAGCAGAGATGACGTTGCCCAGAGAGGAAAGAGATTTGTTAATGTTTTTGGCTTCATCCAAAACAGCACCTTCTGCTCCAGTTTTACTGACCTGTGGTCAAAAAAATCAAATCAGAGACAGTGCTGCCAAAAAATAAGCTAATATTAAAGAGGACCTATTATGGGCTTTTACAAAATCTTGATTTTGTTTTTGGGGTATATTAGAATGGATTTACACGATTGAATATTACAACAACAACAAAATAATAATTCACATTTTTGACATTGTTGCAGCACCTATCTTCTCAGTCTGTCAGTAACACGGTTTAGTTCCTGTTTCCATGAAGCACCTCCTTCCAAAAACCACAATGTGCTCTGATGTGTTGTGATTGGTCAACTGCTCCAAATTAGCTTCAAATTCGAAATTGCTTATATTTAAGAAATGTCATGCCTCTTATCATAACTGCGAGTTTCAACACCGTACTAATACAACTCAAGCAGGCCTCACGCCCTTTATTATGCGTGTTTGCAAAATATTTTGTATTTTGTGTTCATTCCCGGAAGAAAACTCAAGCCCATAGCCGAGGTATTTCAGGGAGTTCAGAAACAGCGTGCACTGATATAGAGAATAACTCCATTTGGACACGGGGTGTAACTTTGCAGATGTTTTCCATGATCAAACAGCAACATTACACTAAAAAAGCATAACCGGTCCTCTTTAATAAGGAACTACTCAAATCACATTTAGTAAAACAATTTCCAGAAGCTAAAACTGGATAAGAACAACTGTGTTCAATATGTCTGTGAAAGGATTTTAAAAGAGAAATGGAGAGAAGTGAGAGGAAGTGAAAAGAGAAGTAAAAAGATTACCTTCTCGCTTCCTGCTAAATCCACCAGGAAGAGTTTCCCACTCAGTTTCTGCTCGGTCTGTGTGTTCTCTTGCTTGACGTTTATCAGGAAGATACTGTGACTCCTGGAGCTGTGCTCGTTCATGTCTGACACACACCGCAGAGAAAACATGAGTTTACATTTCAACACAACACAACCACATAAGCATCTTTAGATTGTATAAACATTTTTAAAGGAGTCAAATAAAAAAAGAACTGAAACCATTCTCACTGATATAACTCAACAGGTGTGGATAAGTTCAGCCTGCTAAAATAAGACTATGCACAGTCTCTGACTGATTTGCATGGGCTTACTTGTGACAGCCACATGTCTGTTTGATTTGCCTTCATCAATGGTGTCCATCACTTCCTCCGGGCTACAGACAAACCGTTCAGTACAACCCTGCAGATAGACAAGGAAAACATTTGAACCACTTCTATACTGATGCACCCATAGCCTCACAAATAATTCATACAAACAAAGCCTCACCTTTACGTAAGGAACTCTGTTCTTGTCTTCATGTACAGACAGGTTGGTCTTAGATACTGAAAGAGAGAAAATAATTAGGATTTTAATTTAAAAACAGGAATACTAATATCTGACATAAGACTAATGTATAACCTCTATTACATAAAAAATGCAAAGATAATAGAATTGTATATTTGATTTCAATATTCAGTCATACGTACCATCCAGCAAGTCCCTGATCTTGTCAAGGTAAATCTCAAAATAGGAGACCTGCCAATGCAGACGAGAAGTCATAAAACTAATACTAATGTTTAAAAAATGTAAATGCTTTTTAAATGTATTTTTAATTCAAATATAAAGTATCGCGTTGCAAAACTAGATTGTGAAATATAACAATTTAAAATATTTTTTAAAATAAATGTTTTCTATTTTAAAATATTTTAAAATGTAATTTATTCCTGTGATCAAAGCTGAATTTTCAGCATCATTACTTCAGTCTTCAGTGTCACATGATTCTTTTAAAATCATTCCAATATGCTGATTTGCTGCTTTAATTCTTATTATCAGTGCGTGCCGTGCTTGTTTAATATTTTTTGTGGAAACTGTAATACACTTTTTCAGGATTCTTCGAAGAATAGAAAGTTCAAAAGAACAGCCATTTAAGAAATCTGAAGAGACTGCACAGACAAACCGTAATGACAACACCATTCAAAATCTGGAGATGAAGACGAAGACGCAGCCATGACTAATTCATATGACTTTTCTAGGTCTGAAAATGTCGTGGGAACCCATTGAATAACAAGCGCTGATTTGTCATGAACGTCAAACCTTGATATGGAATTCCAGGTTTTCATCCATGGAGTAAATGTAGTTGAAAATATCCTGGACGATCCTTGGAATGATGCCCATACCATCAGAATCGTGCAGGTTCCCCTAAACAATCCCACAAACACACATTGAATCACCATGATGATGCGTGACGATTAAAGGTATAGTAAATGCACTGATAGTTCTGATTAGCAAAAACCATGAGCAGAATGTTAAATCCTAAAACAACAGCAAAATGCAGTTGTCATGTAAATGAACACCAGAATGCATTAAAAGATTTCTATTTTCAAAGTTAATAACTAATAATTTTTACAACAGAAATCAATCAAAAACCTTTACTTAAGCTGGACTAGAGCTGCTGTACAGCCAAGACAATCTTTGTTGCATTTATTTCCTATTATCAGTGTAAAGCTGCTTTGAAACAATCTTTATTGTAAAAAGCGCCATATACATGAAGACGGCTTGACCTGACTAATATTTTAAACCATAATGATTTTATAATCATAACTCAATGACAATGTTCACCTCCATGGTATGTGTTTTTCCAGAGGATGTTTGACCATAAGCAAATATTGTACCGTTGTAACCCTCAAGCACATCTGGAAGGCACAAAGACAACAAAATATACCACTTGAATATGATCTCATGTCTTAAATACATAATTTTGTGATCAACAAATTATTATACCAAATAATATTAATGGCAACATGAGGGTAACAGAATTTTAATTTCAAAGTTGTGATCAGGTTCCTCACCTTTAACAATCTTTTGAGCACAAGCGTTGTAAACCTGCTCCTGAGTAGTGTTAGACTGAAACACTCGATCAAACATATACGGCTTTCCCTGGAGAGAAAGTAAGACAGGCAATGAATGATGGGTCAGTATGCATATACGCGTTTCTCTTTATATAACTCTAAAACAGCAGACTACAGTCACAAGACAGATAATCCTTCAGAGAAAACATTTGCACCTAAGAGAATAAACAAGAAGTACAAAATATCCATCCCTCCGGTTACGAATGGCTCTAACCTTTAACACTAACAGCAGTGACAGTAAGTTAGGTGTGAAATCCAGCTGTTATCATAACACAATAAGAACATTTCATGAGAGCTCTGCGGCGTAACGTCATGCTCGGCCAGATTCGCCTGGAACTCACGCTTCTTCGGTTGCGGAGCCGCACGCAAAGTTACAAAATTTGACGGGCACACCGCCAAGCGAAATGGGTCTCGTGCTCTCCGCGTTGGCGTCATTTTTGCCGCGTGCACCCTTGCACTCTTCCCGACGTGTCGAGTATAAAAAAGGCTTAAACCTACACTGAAGTTGGCAGTTTGATAAATGCAAGTTAATTCTTCATTTCAATCTTTGTGTGCTAAAAAGGCAGATAGGTTCCTGTAGAGTTGGCAATCCATTCTTCTTTTTTTTCCAAATAAATGAAAAGCATGTCATCAATGTCTTCTCTCTTGCTGTATCAAAATCTCACCTAGCTTTCCTCAGAGAGAGTCAAGTTCAGTTTGTGCATGATTACATGATATGACAATTTTTTAAAAGCTGTATCCTATATTGGCAATAATTAAGCTATATGCTGAAGTACATTTCTGGAGTGTTAACAATTTAAAGAAAAAACAACAACAAGAGTCATATAGAACCAAAAACCGTGATACGAAGCAAACCGTGGGTTCTGTGAACCGTGCCACCCCTAATATCGACCTAAAACATAATCATCCGTTGCAGTTTTTATCCATTTTATTTATTGTGTTTTGGTACTTATTTAAATGCATTTTTGAAACAGACTGAGAGTCCATTGCTTTTATTGTTTTTGGTTGTTTTGTTCATTTATTGTGAATATTTAAAATGTTTAATGTTTTCAGTGTTAAATAGTCTTTAGAAATAAAAGTTTATTAATCTTTGAAAAGGTGTACCTGCATTATTATGCCATTATCATTATTTTAGATGGTCTCAGAACGACAATATTATAGTTTAATCGCAATCATTTCTTGGCCAATTTACCGTCCAGTAAAATTTGTTAATGTGACAGGCCTAATGTCAGTGGAAGTTGCTTTCAGTTAAAACAAGGACTTTAGTCTGGGACTGTAGGCTTAAGCCTTGACCAAGGAATAAAGAAATAATCAACATTGTCACGTCATTTATGCAAAGTGCCCGCAAATAGGTTTTTGTGTGTAAAAACGCACAAAAGTCCTATGGAAAGCAAAAACAAACAGAAGCGAACAAGCTGTAGCCCAAATCGCATGCAAATGACTTTTATGAGCGGATTCTTTTAATGAATTATTCAACACTTATTAGTTTAAATCAGTCTGACAAATTCTTCACTGAAGGAACTCTGAAGGTCACAGATCGTTCCGCAACGAATTTACTCATTAGCAGGCACACTGATTGGTTGAATTAGGTGGACGTGACCCATCTACACCAAAAATGAGTCTTATCACACGTCCAAATGCCAAATTTCCTCACCATGCCACACAGGAGTAGATTAACCAGGTGAGGAAACAGCTGTGAATTTAACACAGCTAAGCAGATTAGACCAGCCAACCTGACCAACTGCTAACACAATACATACACTACCACAACACAAGCCTTAAACTCATTTCAACTAGACTAGAGGTTCACTGATATTAGTCTTCAGGGGTCAGTGTGAATATTATAGCTTATATGTAATGCATATCTCTATACAGCCATAATCACAGAAAATGAAATGTACACAAATTGATGACATTAATGAACAGTATTTTACACAACCACTAAAAATACATGCACTGAGAATAATTATTATTATACATTTACAATTATATTATTTAAGCCAGTTTATTTAGAGATGACAATTTTGTTAATCAGAAGGCACATTTATATAGACAATATATCAGTGTTAGTATACATTATGTATTTATTACCGTATTTTTATTATGATTTAGCTTATAGTTTGATCTTTTCAGTTCTCATAAGTTTTAGTAAATGTAATATTATTATCTTTCCATTTATATTTATTTTAATCTAAGTTTAAACTATTTTAGCACAGTTAATTGCGAAGGCAAACATTTTTTTTTTTCAATAGAAGACCATTTGAAATGTTAATAATGCACAATATCACAGCTTTGGAATTTCAAACCAGTGACTTATAAAATCTTCAGATAATCACAAGACTGCGTGAAGAGTGTTTTTGTATATCTGAATATCCCGAGGCCCTCTCCATTGCCAGAAATGGAACAGCACTGTTTACAACTATCAGTATTCCCAATGAGGGATTATAATTGTACTCCCAACGGTCACAGAGATGGGAAGGTTCGTCACATGTTAGTCGCACTGTGTTTGCATAGAGACAAAGAGAGAAAAGGAAGAAACAAGCAACAAACACACAAAAAAGCATATTCCCTTATGAACTAATACTGAACTGAGACCGACAAGACATGCATAATCCCAATACTGGTCCTTGTACAGCTAGACAGACAGGTTTGGTTTTCTTAGTTACAGCAAGATTTATTGCCCAATTTCTAATCTTTCCACCTGCTAAAAGCCATTATGCCAACATAAGCACGGTCCATTTCACCAGAGAGGGATAGTTGCTCTGGTGCTTGATGCTGACTTGCTAAAAACAGCTGGAAGACAAAATTCATTTGGCCGCACACACATAAAAAACATCATCAGTGCACTGGAAAACAAAAGGGTGAGTGTTGGTCAGAGAGTGCGATGTCACTGCAGAAATGGAGGCCAACATTAAAAAAAAAAAAAGTTGGAAGCATCAAATTCTGGACGTGGTATTTAAACCTGACTCTGAAAGAGTAAAAAACTACCAGGGCAAATTGTCCACAGCCAAACCACATAACTGCCCCACCTAATACCCAGCTGTACATTGCATTGACTGCATGAGGGAAATGTAAGACATTTTCACTCTAAGAGACATCTATATTGCAGTATGAGTTTAACTAGTAGTTTAAATATGTAAAAAGGCACATAAGGCAGAAAAGCATAAAACATCATGCAGTAGCATGATGCAGTACTCAAAGTAATGTACATTGTGCAATGTACTTAGTGCATGCAGTACTCAATTCTTAGCATATAAAGCCTTTTTAATTACGCAAATAAATTAGTAATGTATAGGCTACAATAGGAAAATAGACAAGACATCTATCATGGAACATTTTAATTCATGAATAGGAGAGGGACTAGTATGCCAAACCAATGAGTTCAGCATTTTAATACAACTCAATTTTATTTTTTACAGTCTGTTACAAAACTCAGACAAAACATATGAAAATGACTGTAACTTCAAAAATTGTAAACACTATCATCAGAAAAAAAGGTTAAACTGGAGTGCATTATTAATAATAATAATAAATAACTTTAATATGGCCAGCATTACGTATTACAACATCACATCTCTAACTGTCCAAATATCAAAAGACTAAATCTTAATAAATACATCTTATTTTAATAAAAACATATTTTAATAAACTAACCTAAAACCTGGAATGTAGGAACATTTGGATTATATATAGCCTAACTAGTGTCCTATTACTACAGGCCCACAAATATGATTGGAAGTGGGAAATATGCTTTAAATATGTATTTGTCTTGTAACGTTAGCACAAATAGTATAGCCATAATAAATGGCCTTTGTTCGTTTGACGTTATTAAAGTAGGCCAAATGAAAACAGACTGACATCAGTGCCTGTTATGATCACATTTACTTAATTTATCAATTTTTCACTCGTATTAACTTTTATTTCTCTGTAATGTGCGAAATATACATAGGCCCAATATTTAGCAAGCTTTCGTTGATTTTCTAAATGAAAACAAACCGATTAACATTAGCCAGGGGCTAACTTAGCGGTTACATATCACTTATCAAAATACATGTAGAAGTGAACTAAAATGAACATTATTAAGCCGATAAAAGGTTTTCACATTTTTAAGTTTAAAATTAAACATTTTGACATTTTGCTGCATTACATCTGATGGGTGTTAGCCACCGAGCTAACGATGATTAAAAACTATTCAACTTGCGTATAGGCTGCTGTATTAAAGCCTCATATGTACTATATCCTACATGGAATTATGCTAAAACACGAATTCTGATTACATTTCCACATACACAGCAATTAAATATTATATTTTAGTCAGGATACGTCTGCAGGTGGTTAGCGGATGCTAATAGAAATGGACGGCGGATGCCATAGCGGAGCAAATGCGGCAATTCATCATGATATTATGTTATAAACTCACCCCAATGACCACACTATCCTCTCCTTGAAATTTGGGGATATATTTGTCTCCCCTCATCACCTCCGAACTGTTTAAAGGCCGAAAACGGCACATGACTTTGATGGTGCACTCGGCCGGGTCCGCCATCTTCAGCTGTGAGGAGGAGGATGATGAGCGCTCCTCCTGACCGTCCTCACTTCTTTGTGTTTAGGTGGAAGTCGATTTTGACAGAATGTTTTTGGATGGATGGGGTGAATTTGCAGTCACACCCCCAACACGGACACTAAGACCGGGTCTCGTTAGGAAGTTGTCTAGGGCTATCTCACAAACAATAACAATTCAACCAACTAGGCTACATTTATAAAAGCAAACGAAATACTTTAAATTTTCAGGATTTAAAAAAAACAAAAAAACATAATTGCTGAGACCTTGTGATAACTTACCCCATTATGAAACAAATGCACACTTATCAAGACCCAAAATGTTACAGGTTTCCTCGTTTAGTTTTTTTGTCACTGCATGTGAAGTATTTTACAGTGTAGGCTACTACTTTTTCAGTAGGCCTAACCGTCAAAATGCATACACACAGCCCGCTATTCTTTGCAGACACAGCATTGATTCTGGATGATTCAGGGATCCGTTGGATCCTGATGGATGTGTGATGCCAGGGGATGTCAGGGATGCTTTTGCAGAGCTGAGGACAAAACCTGGCAGATATTGGATGGTTAAATTGAAATGTCTTGTATCAGCTTGGATTCAGTCTCAAGAACTACAATCAAGCGATGCATATTCATGCATGTAAGCTTGATGATTTAGCAGTATATGGTAGCTAAAGTAGCCTATGGGAATGTTATACGCCAACTTCCTGGTAACACAACCATAACATCACCATACACACAGATCGCATTGCTGGAAATTACTCATCACAAGTGCTGCATGCACACACATATATTCGGGTGTGGCACGACGACACATGTTGCAAATGTTTTTAAATCCCCAATGAGTAATAGTAATTCTTGTATTAGTAATACTGCTAATAATTACAGATACAGTATTTTCAGTATGGTTCCTGCTGCTTGTACAGAATTAGTTCTGAGATACATAACACATTTTTGTGGTTTCAAAATATGTTCCTCAGTTGCATTACTGTATTGTTATAGACATCCCAACCAGCTGTTACATCATGATACATTCCATAAGTGCTGAGATTTGGACACCATATCAGGTTACAAAAAGCAGAGATACATCAATGGATATCTGTGCCATTTAAAGCCAAAATGAAATGACATGCATCCTTTTTTACTTCTGTAACGTGATGTATATTTAAGTAAAATAGAATATTCGACAAGAAATTATCTGAAATTAATATCGTTTTATTTAGCAAAAATGCATTTAATTCATCAAAAGTGACATTTATAATGTTATTAAAGATTTTCTGTACGTTCAAAAGAAATGTTGAACTTTCGCAAAAATATAGTTTCAACAATAAGATCAACAAATCAACATTGGAATGATTTCTGAAGTGTGACACTGAAGTATAGTGCTGCTTTGAAAGTTTGTGATCCCCTGGCAGAATCTGTGAACCATAAAATAAGAGGGATCATATAAAATGCATGTTATTTTGCATTTAATACTGTACTAAATAAGATATTTTATATAAGAGATCACAAGACAAAATAATAGCTGATTAAAAAAAAAATGCCCTGTTTAAAAGTTTACATATGATTCTAATGCGTGTCGTTACATGGATGATCCACAACAGGTTTTTTTTTGTTGTTGTTGTTGTTTTTTGTGATCATCTCTTGTCTGTCCTGAGCAGTTAAACTGCCCAACGTTCATCAAAAAAACCCTTCAGGTCCTTAAAATCTCTTCAATTTTCCAGAATATTTTGCATATTTGAACCCTCTCCAGCAGTGACTGTATGATTTTGAGATCCATCTTTTCACAATTGAGGGACTCAAGCACAACTATTAAAAAAAGTTGAAGATTAAGCTAAATTGTACTTAATTTGTCTTCTGGGAAGCATGTTAGTATCTTCTGCTGTTTCTGAAGGGCAGTATTGAATGAAAAAAATAAAATAAAAAGGATATTTAACCAAAATAAGAAACATTTGGAAACACATCCTCATCCTGTCCAAAACTCCCTCAATTGTCCTCAGTGTGAAAAGATGGATCTCAATATCAAAAGACCATTTTCTGGTATCTCAGCTCATTTCCGTACACCTGAATTTCTATTTGGAGATCAATAAAATGCATCAATCTCTATGCCCTTTCACTAAACCGTCTGACATGTCTGCTCAATAGACATTGCAGGGATGTATATGTGTATGTGTGTGTGTGTGTGTGTGTGTGTGTGTGTGTGTGTGTGTGTGTGTGTGTGTGTGTGTGTGTGTGTGTGTGTGTGTGTGTGTGTGTGTGTGTGTGTGTGTGTGTGTGTGTGTTTCCGTTATCTCTGGTCGTCACTGCACTGCATGACCTAGTCACGCCTGTTGTCACTCTTGGCCAACATCAGGACATCACTGCCGGCGACAGGAAGCTGGCAGGACAGGTCTCAACAGCCCTGTTTAAATGGCTAGATGGATAAGAGAGACAGAGGGAGAGACACATAGAAAGAAAGAGAGCTCAGCTGGGAATCTGAAAAAAACAGGCTTTTCTGGGTGTAGCATAAGAGAAATTCTAGTTAATTTTACAAATTTAGACTGTGGAAAATAATATTAACCAAAACAATTAGTGCCACTCTGATTGAATACTTTAATTTTAATTTTTAATTATTAAATGATGACAAATCACTTAAATGTCAGTCTTTTTATCACTTAGACATATATCATAAACAAGACTAATGCTTCAATCATTCAGACCACATTTTATGGTGCTTTTATTGGATGGAAAAGAGCTTGAACCTTTTGTGATTCACTGGGAAAAAAAATAACAGCATTTCTTCACATTGACTTTTAGCTTGTATTTTCTTGTTTTGCATGTGCTCACTTCCTGTTTCCTTAGCTATACTGTTTCTATGGTTACTGATTATGTTCCTCACCTGCATCTTGTTTTGTTGCTCATTAAAGATTTACCTTGAACTCTTGTATAAACTAGCATGTATAAAACAATGTGCCATCTTGTGGTTAGACGACTCTCACAATGCATTGTGGGTATTCTCTAGCTTTTTAGTGTACATCATAGACTGTAAAAAAATATGGACGTAGGCATCACATGTCACATGTCACATGACATCACCCGTAGGTTTCTGAAGCAGTTCACCATGAGTCACTCCCAGATAACTGACAATGGGCAAAGAGGCAGGACGTGGGCGGAGCTGAGGTGATGACTAACAGACAGCAGACAAATGGCAATCCACCTGTTACTCAAAGTAGCCACGCCCTTAATTATGCAGAAATTTAAGGTGTTATATAAAGTAACCGAATGAGCTATAAAAAAAATCCCCCACAGTAGTCATGAGGGGCAAAATTATCCATAGACCAAAAAAAAATTGGGGGGTGATTTCAGACACTGTGTTTCTATCTTGTGTTATCAGTTATTGGCTTTGTCTGAAATCTCGACTATACCCTCATTCACTATACCCTATTAGTCCACTAATGTATAGTTTACTTGAAGGAGTAAATGGAAACGAGTGTATGAATTCAGACACTGAGTGTTACTGAAGGGCTGCAACTTTTGCATTTTTGAGCTTGCTGTCCCCTCAACAAGTGCCCTATTTATGAGCACTGAAAAAAAAGGAAAAGGCACATTGTCCAATTTATTTAATCGTATTATTTGCAATCTACGCAACAAAATTGTTTCTCTTCTAAACATGTTAATGTTATTCTCTAAAATGTGCAATCTACTAGATTATATTATTTGGGTTAAATGTGAACCAATCTACTCGAACATGATTTTTGCTGAAACTGTTCCCAGCATGCTTTGATTGGGACTTCTCGAAAAGAGTAAAATTGTTAATTAGTTATTTTATATGTTGTTGTTTTTTTTTTTTGGGGGGGGGGGGGCAAAATTTGATTTAGACTTAAAGGGGGAGACTTTATATTGTTAAATAGTGTTTAATGTTTAATTATGTTGCAATAATTTGAACCATTTAAATTATACTGAGTGAAGAGTGGAGCATTTGTTTAGGCTGCGGACTGAGACAGGGGGGCTGGTCATCCCTACGTTATGGGGACAAAATGTCCCCACAAAGATGGCAATATCCGAAATCCTTGTCCTTGTGGGGACATTTTTTGTTCACCATGAGGAAAACATCTTATAAATCATACAGAAGGAGTTTTTGTTTCCTGTGATGGGTAGGTTTAGGGGCAGGGGCAGTAGAGGAATAGAAAATACGGTCTATATCCATTACACCTATGGAAAGTCCCCATAAAACATGGAAACACTATGAGTGTGTGTGTGTGTGAGAGTGTGTGTGTATGCGTGCATGCGTGCCTGCGTGTAAAACACCTGTTCGGGTTGGATGTGCCCTAAATACCCCTCGCTGTGTGTTTGGGGTTAGTCTGTGCAGGGCTGTGATTTCTATTCTCTGCTAGAGAGAGAGCTTAACACAGATGTTGCGATTCATCACGGTTTTGTCATATTACATGAGCACAAAATAGTTTGAATACTTGCCAAGCCTGTGATTTCATAATGTATTACAGAGTAGAACAACGCCAACCTGTGCTGATAAGAGGGAACAGCAGGTCATAGAGATGGAGATTTTCTTCAGTCCATTAGGTTCACGATTGTTGTGGATTTATTGGCATACTTACTCACTACACACCGTTTTAAAAACGGAATACTATTTTGTATGTATATTGTTACCATCAAAATAATGCCTACTATTTTACTTAATGTTATACAAAACAGGCAGCAGTTTGCAATATTCTTAATAAGCCATTTAGCAAACATGAAATAAGTACATGCTTGTATTAATTCAGTAAACGGCATTAAGTTACCATGCATTTTGACAATTAAAACATTTACTCTTGCAGTTTTAAAATGTTTAAAAATGTGTAATTTCCAATCAATACAGACTAAGTAAAGAAGATGTTGTAAACTGTGGTAAAAATTGAACTATTAATATATATATATATATATATATATATATATATATATATATATATATATATATATATATATATTTATAAATGTTCAAATGATTTATTGTAGTGCATTGCATATTGCGGTACAGAATTCTATGCAGTATATTCAGGCAAAATATTATGCAAAGTATTGTAGCATGCAGTCTATGTCCAGGAAATAGAAAGGTACAGGTGCAGAAAACAGAATAATGAGAGGAACAAATACTAGTGCTGGGCAATGGGAAATTCAAGGAAAAGAAAGAATATTGGGGGAGAATATTCCGAAAGATAATTGATAAAAGAAAGAACTAGACAACAAAGAGAGATTATTCATTATTTTGTTTCTCAGTTCATTTTGGTCTGTCAGTTTGACTGTCATAACATGCGGTGCAATTATAATTGTCGGCTGCAGGACGCAATTAAAGCTGCGTCCCACAGGTCTGAATTATACACACTCAGCAAAGATAATAACCTGCACACACACACACACACGCACGCACGCACGCACACACTCTCTCTCTCTCTCTCTCTCTCTCTCTCTCTCTCTCTCTCTCTCTCTCTCTCTCACACACACACACACACACACACACACACACACACACACACACACACACACGGTTTCCTTTTCATAGACATGACTTTATGAAGGATGGATGTGCTTTGTTGAGCTTCAACCACAATGGACCCCCCAACCCCCTCGCCCCATTATAAAGCTTGGAAGCATCCGGATATTTATTAATATAACTCAAATTGTGTTCATCAGAATGAAGAATATCATATAGGATAGCTTGAGGGTGAGTAAATCATGGGCTAATTTTCATTCTAAAGTGAACTACTCATTTAACCCTAAACCTACCCATCACAGAAAACATCCTGCATTTTTACAATTTAAAAAACATGTCCCTCACAAGGTCATTACTGGCATTACTATCCTTGTGATGCCATTTTCTCAATAAGAATTAAAAAAAATATTAGGAATATTTAATTATATATAATTCTAAACAACTTATACACTGCCCAGGCATAGCATTGACAGGTGAAGTGAATAACACTGATTATCTGATGTTACTTTGACACGTACCACCTACCTAAGCATTGTTACAGACCATGTGCACCCTTTCATGGAAGCGGTATTCCCTGGTGGCTGTGGCCTCTTTCAGGATCATGCCCTGCCACAAAGCAAAAATGGTTTAAGAATGGTTTAAGGAGCACAACAACAAGTTTGAGGTGTTAATTTGACCTCCAAATTCACCAGATCTCAATTCAATCGAGCATCTGTGGGATTTGCTAAACAAACAAGTCTTATGTTAGCATGCAATTTACAGGCCCTACTGGCTCCAGGAGCAAAGGAAGGATGTAAAAATGTTAGGGTGTGATGGTGAATGCATTTCAAATTGTTTATAAATAAAACTGTCAATCTCTCCCGTGTCCACACCTGTCACATACTTCACACTGTGATGAATAATACATCCCGTTACCATAGTTACACCACAACCTGCATCATGAGGCAGTAGTTAAGGTACCGTGACAGGATTGAACAAACTCATTGTTGTCATTTAAGGATTATGTTCAGCACAAGCTATAGATTATAGATTAAGAAAAAGATTACTAAAGAATGCCTCTGCTACTAATGGCAGTCCTAAATCCCATAATCAAACACAACATTGAACTATAACATAGAATACATGGACATTGACATTGTTATCCCAAAAATAACAATTAAGCAAAGCTTTTAGGAAAATTGAGGAAAGAAATTTACAAAAATTCATCTTTTTATAATTTTTTTAATATATTTTTTATTATTGGGGGTCCCCCCCAATGTAATTTCACATTTCATGAAATAGATAAAATAATTAAAATAAAATAAAAATATTGATTTATCCTATTATAATATTAGATTAGCCTATGACTCATCCAATTTCTTTACTCATCCATGTAATTTTAGACTTGTAACCTTTTTTTTTTTTTTTTACAGTGAAACATTTTTAAAGAATCATTTATGAACAATATTTGACAAAATACACCATAAGCTCCATAATAATATAATTAAAAGTAAAAGTTGACTTTCCGAGATGATGAGATGAGATTTGCAGGCAAATCTCATCTCATCATCTCGGAAAGTCAACTTCGTTAGGGTGTTATGGTGTTTTATATGGTATTTATGGTATTTTTGGTATACCATAAATACCATATATGGTATTATAGGGTATATCATATATGGTATTTTTTTACCATATATGAGGTAAAAAATCTCATAAATACTGTTCGGTTTCTCGCAGAAACCTTTCGTGTTTTACGAACATCAATGTATCATCACAAGCCACAGGGTTTATTATGGATTCGTATGTGTTTTTACTCTCATAGTAGCTCTCATAGAAAACAAAACAAAACATTGACATACATTATGGCAATTTAAAATGGCGATTTAAAAATCTTCATTTGTGTTCTACTACTGAAGAAACAAACACACTTACACCTTGGATGCCCAGGGGGTCAGCAGATAAACATCACATTTTCATTTTTGGGTGAACTACTTAGTGCATGGCTGATGGGCCAATTTCAAAACACTACTTTGTTAAGCCTCAGAGCTAAATGAATAGATTCAGATCGCCAAAGTCACGTGATTTCAGCAGTTTGGCGGCCGAATCATGAATCGATTAAGCTAATTGAAACGCTCTGAGGCTTCAGGAAGCGGTGTTTTGAAACCGGCCATCTCTTTAAAAGTCATTATTTAGTTAAAAAAAACTATGCCGTAGAGAGATGGGCTTTGTAACAACGTCTTTAGTGCCTTTTTTGGGTCTTGGGAGAGGAAATTACATTGGTGCCAATGGAGGTCTTTCTGATCGGAGCACGGAGGTCTTTTCGGGTGTCGAACGACATGAGGGTGAGAAATGAATGACAGATTTTTATTTTTGGCTGAAATAACCCTTTAACTTTTGGCCCTCTAGCGGTTAAAAAACAAAACTGCATGCAACTCTAAGTGACTGCAAATGAATTTGACCCTTATGAATAGATTTACAGTGAAGTCTGTAAGAGAGCTACATAATGGTAGCCTAATTTATCAGTTCAATAAACAAAGTTGAAACACTAAAGCTAAACTCCTTCAGTATTATAAGCAGCTATCACGTTTCTCCAGAGCTAACTTACCGGCCTCCTCCATCCCCAGCTCCTCTTCTCGCCAGTCAGGATTTGGCATCTGATTCCCCTTGAACCAATTATGTTGTACATTTTAATTTGGACATTAATGATATCTGCAGTACATTGTTGCTTCTGTTCAGTTAACCCTGTGGAGGTTTATCGCTGCTCGTGCATGCTGCTGCATGGATGCGCTGGGAGTTCTTGCCCAGAACAGAACCATACCGCCAATCCAAACTATATGATAAATGTCAATCATTTTTGACAATAGTGGTCCTGACATAAAAAGGTTTTTGTATCCTGGGGAAGACTGGGGAGAGGCAGAGAAAATGTATATATTTTTTGGTTTCATGTTGAAAGGTGTTTGCTGTGAATATTTAGATCTGGTGAGTTTGTTCATACATTCTGTTTGGCTCACAGCAGGATGTTTTACCCTCAGATGAAATTTGATATATTTTTCAGAATCGGAGTTAATAATGCGTTCGATTTATATAGCGCTTTTCAAAGCACTCAAAGCGCTTTACATAGAAGGGGGGAATCTCCTCAACCACCACCAATGTGCAGCATCCACCTGGATGATGCGACAGCAGCCATATTGCGCCAGAACGCTCACCACACACCAGCTGATTGGTGGAGAGGAGACCGAGTGATGAAGCCAATCAGGATATGGGGATGATTAGGAGTAGTGGTGTGCATTGGCACTGCCTTCACGATTCGATTCGATTACGATTCACCAGGTAACGATTCGATTCAATTCGATTCTACGATGCATTGTAATGCATCAAAATTCTACTGCACACAAAGCAAATTTTTCATCAGTCATGAGGCAATTCAAGCAGATATTAAACAACAGATTGTATTGGCTGCTATGTGTCTCCTGTATCTTTGACATAAAAGTTATTAAATAAAATAAAATGTAATTAAATAAAATTAAATAAAATGCAATTAACCCTTAAATGCATGACTGTTTCACCAAACATTCTTACATATTCAGGTCGTTAGCGACCCAGATCTATATTTAACATGGATAGACCTCTACCTGTCGTGATAATATATAAAACTCCTGATTTTAGAGTAACAGCTACAGAAGAATAAAATAAAACTTATTTCGTTACCTTTTGGAGCTTGGAAGGATTCAGTTTGAGCAGATGTTTAATACCATCATCATATGACCTCGTCAGAGTTCGTTTACCAGTATATTCAGCATCTGCCTCATATTCGCCATCTCCAGCATATTCTCCAAACTCATTTTCAGTGTCTTCAAAATCAATATTTTGATCACTGACAGCTTCTTGACCACATCCATCATCAAGAGACAGTGACACTAACATATGATTGTGTTTAGTACTTGCTTTCTGAAGTAAATCACTAACCCATTTCAAGTTTTGCAGATTATAATTATCGTTTCGTTTTCTGTCAGAGGTGACTATGAGTGAAACGTCACTTCATCATTGGGTATCAGACATTGCCACCTTGTGGAATAAAGGTGAATTGCGCCCGGAACCGGAAGTATTTGAAACTTCACAACTTTATCGTCCGCCAGAAAATAAACAGTGACATAATCGATTATGGCACTTTGCCGCATCGATGCTGAATCGTTCATGCCCCGCATCGCGATGCATCGCCGAATCGATTATTGTTGACACCCCTAATTAGGAGGCCATGATGGACAGGGGCCAATGGGCAAATTTGGCCAGGATGCCGAGGTTACACCCCTACTCTTTTTCCGAAAGACATCCTGGGATTTTTAATGACCACAGAGAGTCAGGACCTCGTTTTAACATCTCATCCGAAAGACGGTGCTCTTTGTCAGTATAGTGTCCCCATCACTATACCGGGTGTTAGGACCCACACAGACCACAGGGTGAGCGCCCCCTGCTGGCCTCACTAACACCTCTACTGATTGGCTGTAAGAGTTACTATTGTAAACATGTTTAAAGGACATTTTAGTAATCTGAAAGACTGGAAATAAAGGAACAGGCCACTTATCTTTCTAAAACCAAACAATGCATTTAGGAAAACACAATATAAAGACTGTTCATCTTCCCAGCAATTCCTGTTCCACCTTTTTTTAAGTGTTTACAGTACGTCCAGTGCACTGAAAACTTTGAGTAAATGACGTATGCTACTTGGCAACTGAAACATATGTTGAACGGAGTTGCACAGATGCCTTTAGACTTCAGCACAAGTTACTATAGCAACTGCTGCTATTTCATTTGCAAGGTTTTATGTTAGCATTCTCCTGTTGCTTCCAATATACTAAAGGTTAATTGTTTGATCCCAGCAGGCTGTGACGGCACGGATGGATCAAACTCGCTCGGATTCCTTAGAATGTACAACTAATACCAAATTTGCCTGCAATGCACCACGTCTGCCATCACACAGTGCACATATAGCCTACACTTGGGCATTTGGTCTGTTTGTGTTGACATGCTTTGGGCCTTTGCCGTGTGTGAAATGGTATTTAATGATGTTTGCATGGATTTTCCATGTATTGGTTTTTCATCTAATTCTCATGGATGAGTCAATACAAGGATCAAACTGACTTAGATGATTTGAACATTAACCTGCAATACATTTTTTAACCACTAAATGGCGCTTTAGGACATCAAAGCTTCTCCCTGTGCAATTCAGTAGTTATTTCGTCCTTTTTTATTTGTATTGTTGTTTCAGCCATGAGTGGACCAATAGCCTCATTAGTTATGAATTAGTTAGTTATGGATTATTATTAGGCGTTATGGATAACATTCCCTCCCAAATCTCCATAATATTAAATAGTTATCTATACATAATGTGCACATGATGGTAGTATGGTGCACTACCTTTAATGCATGCTGATTCTATTATTTAATGGGGTTTTTTAAATGCTGTATTGCAGTGAAGAATATTCACAATAAAATAACTTGGTTAAATGGGGTTTTCTTTATAAAGGTTATATACAAGTTTTTTTTATGTTTTGGAGTTAAATGTGACCCATACTGTATTAAAAAAATACATTACCTTGTTTTTTGGACCCCTTGTTCAAGATGCATACATACATGAATAGAAAGGTACATACGCAAAGAAAAATGCATCATGTATTTGCTAGTCTACCTTTAATATTTGCTGATTTAAATGAAATAATAATTGAATTAGCCATATTGCCATATTGTGTCCTCATATGACATATGAGGACACAAATGTGACATAGGTTTTTACAAAGAGAGGGTGAAATATGAGGACATTGGCCATGTCCCCACTTTTCAAAATGCTTATAAATCATACAGGATAAGTTTTTTTTAGAAAGTAAAAATGCAGAATGTTTCCTGTGATGGGTAGGTTTAGGGGCAGGGGCAGTGTAGGGGGATAGAAAATACGGTTTGTAGGCTACATTATGCCTATGGAATGTACCCATATGTCACAAAACAAACGTGTGGTATATATATATATATATATATATATATATATATATATATATATATATATATATATATATATATATATATATATATATATATATATATATATATATATATAAATACATACATACATACATACATACATACATACATATACAACACTGCGATTATATCAGATCAAGCACAGAAATATATCCAGAAAGACAAGTCCTGGCGGTTAACCTAAATGGCGGAACATTCATAGATTGAAAGAGCGTCAATAAAGAGCAACTGTAAAGCATTGCATGTTGTCATTCTTTATCACTCTTTTCACACCCACAGGCGAAACATCTGTGCTGTGAACAAATATTCTTTAATAACCTGAAAAGCCAGCTTACATAACATATAAAGATGTCCTGGCAAAAGTACAGCACACTTGATGAGTGATAATTCATGTGGATGGCACTCGGTTTCACAGCGTTATTATGTAGCGTCATATTGGCTGTAAGTGATGTAGGCCTACTGTAACTGAAAAGAGGCAAACGTCTAAAAAGAGCAAAAGTATTAATTCTAAATACACAATAAAGTCTCATATGAGAGAGAGAGAGAGAGAGAGAGAGAGAGAGAGAGAGAGAGAGAGAGAGAGAGAGAGAGAGAGAGAGAGAGAGAGAGAGAGAGAGAGAGAGAGAGAGAATGAAATAGAATAATCTAGGAACTTCTTGTGCTTTTGTCTTTATTCACTGCTCCAGATCACTGCAAAATGTAAAGGGAAATTCACTTACTGTCACGTTTTAGCAAATGTTGTAGGCTAGATAGACGGCAGAGGAAGATAAATGCAGAAGACTATTAACAAAGAATACTCAACCAAAACATTGACATGAATCGACAAGGGGAACAGAAACACAGTAACAAACATGACTGAAATTAAGGAGACTAATGAGAACAGGACAGAAATGAAACTGAAATGAGCATAGCTCTGACTGACACTTTCTTTGATTTAAATAAAATTTAAATTTAATTAGTTTCATATTGTATATAGGCCTATATCAAAATCAAATTTCGACTAATTATGTCAAAGCTGCAATTAACAGGGAACTTGAACTCTCAATGCTGCTCTTGAAGAAGCTGCCAGAGAGGCCGAACACAGTTAGCTGAATGAGAATGTATCCTCATTTTATGTGTTATTCATTTTCCTCAAAGCCCTGCCTCTCAAATATTTAGTATTTTCAGTTAAACACATTTACCTTGCAAAATCATAAGATTTGAGTTTTTTCAATTTATTGAAATAAGAATGAATTACAGACAGCAACAAATATTAGCGCTTAAATACATATATAATTGCTGTTCTGCAATACAATAATGCGATTTTAAAGCAAAAACTGTGTTTAATTGTCATGAAAATGTAGGTTACAAAAAACTATTTTACTTTATATGACCAGGACATGAGTTAGATTTTGTTAGAATCACCCGTTGATCTTTTAAAAACTGCATAGGATCATCTATTTAAAAAAGCCAAACTAAGAGAACCTTTATGTACAGTCCATCTTGAGCTGCTGTGGTCAGATGGTGTTTGTGATGGGGCAGAGAGTGAACAGGCTTCCTAAAAGTAAGCAATTGTTCTTTAATATTTCTATTGGCTTTCATCCCGAGACAGTATGCTTGCTTTCTGTTCAAATGAACAGTGGTTTGTGAACGTAGATGCTTTAATAACAAGTCATTTGTCCGGAGCATTTATGCTGGGACGTGTAGGTTGTTTGTGACACAAAACTTGTCTAATTTCATAGCCTGTGTGTGTGTGTGTGTGTGTGTGTGTGTGTGTGTGTGTGTGTGTGTGTGTGAAAAACAAAGCCTTTATGTCAAAGCCCTAAAAAAAGATCTTAAATAAATCCACTCCACCATCCATCCATACTGCTATACGCACAACCATTCTGCATCCCTACACTCACTCCTTTACACACACACAAACACACACACACACTCTCTCTCTCGTATCATTGGTTCACAGCTGCCCCACCGGATTGAACTATTGATCTCTTGAGAAGTTTGCAGCTCGAACACAATTTTAAAAGATTAGCAACTTAACGTACTTTAACAAAAGAAAGAAATAGAGTTATGCCTGATCAATGTGTAGAGCTCTCTCTCTCTCTCTCTCTCTCTCTCTCTCTCTCTCTCTCTCTCTCTCTCTCTCTCTCTCTCTCTCTCTCTCTCTCTCTCTCTCTCTCTCTCTCTCTCTCTCTATATATATATATATATATATATATATATATATATATATAGCTCTGGATTTCTCAATGTTATGTTTTCATTTTTTTTAAGGATCCTCAATAGCTACCAATTAAATTATTCCCAAAGTCCAATAACAGTGTTGTAAAGTAGATATAATAAATAGTTCATCGCTCATTGTACAGTCCAGGGTTTCTTCTCTTTCTTATGCAAACAAGCAGAATGAATCTGACAATCTATCAAAGCAGCCAATAAACATCGACCACTGCATCGATCAGACGGACACGCTCATTTGGAAAGATTTAGACCTGCTCTCTGCATCTTAAGGAGCATGAAGAGACAGAGACAAATTTCATTTAATATGAACCTTAGGTCATGCATGAAGAAAGTTGAGATGGATGGATGGATGGATGTGAATAAATAGATTCTTGGCAACCACATAGCAACACCCTGGCAACCACCCACAACACTCTTGCATCATGGCAGCGAGTTTCTCTGTTTAATCTCAGTGCTGAAAGAGAGGCTTTGTCTTGTGCGTCCACTTTTAACCAAAACAGAGTTGAGGGCATCTACTTCAATCCATCTGTGTCTCTCCTCTTTTACTCTCTGCATTCTCTCTCTCAGGGCGGATGAGGGTTAGGCAGGTGCATCAGACACAGAGACTCTGTTGTGAGCCCTCTCAGTGATCTATCTATCTTCTCCTCCATCCTTTCCTTCTGCCTCTTCGCTCTTTGAACAGGTGCGTACAAATCCTCTCCCTGGCTGCCAAAACGCACCCTGTGCCAAACATCTTAAACACTCAGATGGGAAGAAAAAAATAAAAATAACATTTTCTAATTCTTTTTTATTCTGCTGTTCTGGAGGTTCTCATCACCACACTGCTAGAAGACTTGTTTTACCCTCATTTTGTAAGCTGTAATTAAAATATTAATTTTTAAGAAGAAAGCTAAGTTTAAATTGAAGAACTAAAATGACTATCTTTCTATCTATCTATCCATCCATCCATCCATCCATCCATCCATCCATCCATCCATCCTTTATCAATCAATAATCCATCCATCCTTGCATCCATCCATGATCCATCCATCCATCCATCCTTGCATCCATCCATGATCCATCCATCCATCCATCCTTGCATCCATCCATTATTGCGTCCATCCATCCATCCTTGCATCCATCCATCCATCCATCCATCCATCCTTGTATCCATCCATCATTGCATCCATCATTGCATCCATCCATCATTGCATCCAACATTGCATAAATCCATCCATCATTTATCCATCCATTACTGCATTAAACCATCCAGCCATCCATCTATCCATCATTGCATCAATCAATCCACAGATCCATCTATCCATCATTGCATCCATCCTTGCATCCATCCTTGCATCCATCCTTGCATCCATCCATCCATCCATCCATCCTTTATCAATCAATAATCCATCCATCATTGCATCCATCCATCCATGATTGCATCCATCCTTGCATCCATCCTTGCATCCATCCATGATCCATCCATCCATCCATCCTTGCATCCATCCATCATTGCGTCCATACATCCATCCTTGCATCCATCCATCCATCCATCCATCCTTGTATCCATCCATCATTGCATCCATCATTGCATCCATCCATCATTGCATCCAACATTGCATAAATCCATCCATCATTTATCCATCCATTACTGCATTAAACCATCCAGCCATCCATCTATCCATCATTGCATCAATCAATCCACAGATCCATTTATCCATCCTTGCATCCATCCTTGCATCCATCCTTGCATCCATCCATCCATCCATCCATCCATCCATCCTTTATCAATCAATAATCCATCCATCATTGCATCCATCCATCCATGATTGCATCCATCCTTGCATCCATCCTTGCATCCATCCATGATCCATCCATCCATCCATCCATCCATCCTTGCATCCATCCATCCATCCATCCATCCATCCATCCATCCATCCATCCATCCATCCATCCATCCTTGTATCCATCCATCATTGCATCCATCATTGCATCCATCCATCATTGCATCCAACATTGCATAAATCCATCCATCATTTATCCATCCATTACTGCATTAAACCATCCAGCCATCCATCTATCCATCATTGCATCAATCAATCCACAGATCCATCTATCCATCATTGCATCCATCCTTGCATCCATCCATCCATCCATCCATCCATCATTGCATTAATATTTTCAACGTTTTGAAACAAGCTCCCTTATTGAACAGTGACACATAATAGACTTGTCATTTATTGACAGGAGGTCGTCTTAACCAATCACATTTCATGCCTTCTGTCACCTGACTGCAAGCCTAATGATCACCTTGGAAGAAAAAAAGGCTGTTGCCATGGCGTCTTCAGAGGTAATGCGTTCTGACTGCAGCACTACGGCTCTATTAGCGAATAATCAAACTGCCATTTTGAATGGGCATTGATGAATAGCTCATACTCCAGCATCTAATCAATCATTCCACACCACAATGCCGCCTGAAGCAGACAAATTGGATTATGTGCCTTAGCCTGAAAACAATTAATGAATTTCACAGTATTTCTTTTGCGATTTTGCATTGAGGGAGCTTCAGTGTGATCTGTTTTCTGCTCTGATCTTCACAGTGTCTTTGTTGTTGTGATGAGTCATTGCTGGCCGTTGTATTGACGAAGGCACTAGAAAAATCAAACAACTTTCTCATCTTCTCAGATAAAACAAGACGACAAACTGCCCTGCATGCTTTATTAGGAGTCTCTCTGACGATAATGAAGGACGTGTGGATGCATTTTTAAAATGATGAAAAATCCTTAAGCACAATTTCATTACCTTAATATTTTTCACTGGCTGTTTACATGCACCCTATAATGCAATTAAGTTTGAGCTCATATGTTAATGCAAACATGCTTAAAACCAGAGTAAAACAGTACTGTGGTATAACCATGCGACGGCAGTCTTTTGTGAGTGAAGGGAACTCACTGCCTCTCAATTTCTCCTGGGAAATGACAGAAAGGTCAAATTATTTTCCTCACCCTTCAATCAGCTGAAAATACACTCGGCGAACTGAAAGTGAGAATATCACAAATCCACAGCGGGATTCTCCACTGTCACAATTTAATTTTAGGTTATAGCTTCAACAGACACCACACTTACACTCACACCTAGTGAGCTGCCTATGTAGGGAACATTTTAAGGCTCACTAAATCAAAGGCTAGTGAACATTTAAATGACTTAAATGCCATAATGCATTGTGGCAAGCTCATTGAAAAGGTAATAAATAAGCATTTTGTTAAATGCTCAAACAGATAAAAATTGTTATAGGTAAAAACAGATTTATGCAAATGTGTGCTTATTAGAGTACAATACTGTAAGATAGCAGTGTGTTATTGTCAAACTCTAAATCAATTGCAACAGTTGCTGCATGTGTAGACAGTTCCAAATCAGAGCGTTCTATAGTTATGATGCTGTCAGCGGCTTACTTTGGTTAAAGAAGAAACCGGATTTAAACGCTGTGATATTTTCATTTTTCCCATGCGCTTCAGGGAATCGGTATAAGCAGATGTGTACACGTAGGCTACACAACAACGTTGCACTAAAAACAGAAAACAGCACTGTCAAAACGATCCCCGTTCACACGGATCTGTGAAAATGGCTGTATTATGCATGGCATTCCAGGTCAGTAGTTGGCAATCCTAGCCTGACAAGCCAGACCCACATCAAGATGTTTGGTCTGGAAACTCACCATAGACAGGGCGCAATCCGAGGGGCGGGATAAACGGTTGTCTTTCAAACTCCCTCTGCACGCGATAGGATAGCGGTACACCAACCAGAGCAACGAAGGTGAAGCGGAGCTCGTTGACAGATTAAACATTCACCGTATCCGGTCGGCTAAACTCCGAACACATCTTCCCTTTTTAAGAATGACTTCAGTGCCGTTCTTTGTTCTTTTCTCAGAGAAAAGCTTAACTCCAAGTCTTCCACAGTCGCGGTCAAAGCTGATTCGAAAGACCCGCCAGTTTCTGTGTTTACTAGAAGCACGCAAACGCAACTCGGCCGTCGTCATCATGGCCCCGCCTACCGACTCTATACACGATGTGATTGGCCGTCCAGATTCTGAGGAATACAGCTCAGACGTGTATTGAGAGTTCCTAGACACTTGCGGGCAAATTTAATTTGCTGCCGCTAGGGTGTGTCTAGATTTCTAGGCTATGGCAATCCCATTTTGTCAAAAAACACCTTGCGAACACGTGATGCGCATGCATGAACCATAGACTGTAAAAAAAATATATTGATGTAGTGTCTGTGACGTCAACCAGGTTTCTGAAGAGCATTTTTGAAGTCTAAAAGTCACCATGCGTCACTCATGGATTGCTGAAAAAGGGCAAAGAGGCGGGACAGCTGAGGAGCCTGGTTAAAACCACTGACAACCTGCTGAAACTACACCCACCTAGCTTGACCATCGTGGCAATCCACCTGTCACTCAAGTAGCCACACCCTTAATTATGCAGAACTTTGAGGCTTAATATAATTTAAAACCGATGACGATGAGTTATAATACAATTCCCCCACTCACAGTTGTCATGAAGGGCAAAATTAGCCATATAGACCAAAACCACAGTTTGTACCAATCTGTAAACTCAAAATCAAAAATGTTTTGAATTTTTTTCTGCTGTAATTTTGGGTATTTTAACATGGGCTCAATAATGAGATTCAGCTCCCTTCTGGAGCCTGTCTCTAGCGGCCAGTCGATGAATTATAGTATAAGTTACTTCCTTATTGGTGACACGTTGCTTAGATGGCAAAGGCCAACTTTTAAGCTTCAAAAACGCTCTTCAGAAACCTACAGGTGATCTCACTAGACACTACGTGTCTATGGGAGATATACAGGTGCTGGTCATATAATTAGAATATCATCCAAAAGTTGATGTATTTCACTAATTCCATTCAAAAAGTGAAACTTGTATATTATATTCATTCATTACACATTTTCTATGGGGTTAAGGTCAGGCGAGTTTGCTGGCCAATTAAGAGCAGGGATACCGTGGTCCTTAAGCCAGGTACTGGTTACTTTGGCACTGTGTGCAGGTACCAATCCTGTTGGAAAATGAAATCTGCGTCTGTGCGTAGTGGTTCTTGAAGCACTGACTCTAGCTGCAGTCCACTCTTTGAATCTCCCCCACATTTTTTGAACGGGTTCACAATCCTCTCCAGTGTGTGGTTGTCCTTATTGCTTGTACACTTCCTTCCCTTCGCCTCTCTATTAAAGGGTTAGTTCACCCAAAAATGAAATTTATGTCATTAATGGTTCCAATCGCCAATGTCACGTGATTTCAGCAGTTTGGCACGCGATCCGAATCATTGATCGAATCACTGATTCATGACCGTTTGAATCTTTATTTGAGGAACACGGAAGACAATGCTTAGTCACATATGGACTACTTTGATGATGTTTTTATTCCCTTTCTGGACATGGACAGTAAAGTGGGCATTGACTGCATATGCTCTCGGACTAAAATATAAAATATCTTAAACTGTGTTCTGAAGATGAACGGAGGTCTTACGGATGAGGAACGACATTAGGGTGAGTCATTAATGACATCAATTTCATTTTTGGGTGAACTAACCCTTTAATGTGCTTGGACACAGAGCTCTGTGAACAGCCAGCCTCTTTTGCAATGACCTTTTGTGTCTTGGCCTCCTTGTGCAAGGTGTCAATGGTCGTCTTTCAGACAACTGTCAAGTCAGCAGTCTTCCCCGTGATTGTGTAGCCTGGAGAGATCATTTAAAGACCTTTGCAGGTTTTGAGTTAATAAGCGCATTAGAATGTGTCTTCAATATTGAACCTTTTCACAATATTCTAATCTTCGAGATACTGAATTTGGGATTTTCCTTAGTTGCAGTTATAATCATCAAAGTTAAAATAAATAAACATTTGAAATATATCAATCTCTGTGTAATGAATATAATAAATAAGTTTCACTTTTTGAATGGAATTAGTGAAATATTCTGGCGCATGATGTCACTTTTGACAAATTCATGTTTTTGTTGTTTAGATGGAGACAGTAGGACATACTGACCTTGACGCACATTTATGAAAGTCTTGTTTTAGGGTGCAAAAGTGTTTTTCTTTTAACAAAATTTTAAACTGCTTACGGATCCCACATGACATGCGATCGGTACAGTTTTTTTTCCTCTGCTGATGCATTTCCTATTGAAACGGTTGATTTCTACATGCCAGAGTTAAGTGGGACATTCTAATTCTAGAGAGCATTTGATTGGACATAAAACCGGACACGCCCATGAGTGCAGGATAAGTCATCTATTTGTGTGTGTGTTTTAGCTGAACATTTTTTTTTTGATTTGGAGTAGCCTACACTAGCACTTATGACCTTATTTAGACAGAAAGACAAAAAGCGTGCTGCGTGCATAACAGATCTGTTCAGGGGCGTAGCCATCTTTTCAGAAGTGAGGGGGACAGAAATATCGTAGCCTAATACCATTTTTTTTTTTTTGGACCAATATAATTTATCGCATCTCTTGCTTTTAATTGGGCAAGATATCAAATACACTGCTGAACAATAACCACTAATTAATATCTATAATATTATTCTCCTTTTGTGCCAATTTCATGATTGGTTTATATACTACAAACACTTGTGCATTAAGTCTCCATAGATTTTATGCAATGTAAAAAATATATATATATTCTGATGTAAACCATGCTGTTCTCTATGTGAAGATATAGTAAAGTGTGATTTATTCCTGTGATCAAAGCTGAATTTATCATCATTACTCCAGTCTTCAGTGTCACATGATCCTTCACTAATCATTCTCAGATGATCAACAAACATTTATGATTATTATCAGTTGTGCTGCTCATGGTGCTGCTTAATTTTTGTGGAAACCATCTAAACATTTGTGGTAAAATTAAAAAAGAGAGAATTTAATACTTTTGTTGATCAGACATGCATTAAATTGATCACAAGTGATAGTTTTAATATTACAAAAGATAATAATTTATTTAATAAATGCAAATAAATACTGTCCATTGAAATTTCTATTCATTAAAGAATCCTGAAAAATAACATGTAAGCTATCATGGTTTCCACAACATTTTTAAGCAGCACAACTGTTTTCAACACAGATAATAATCATACATGTTTCTTGATTATAAACTCATCATATGAGAATGATTAGTGAAGGATCATGTGACACTGAAGACTGGAGTAATGATGATAAATTCAGCTTTGATCACAGGAATAAATTACTATATTTACATAGGAAAAAAGCTGTTTTAATTTGTAATAATATTTCAAAATATTACTGTTTGAACTATTTATTATTACATAAATGCAGCCTTGGTGAGCAGAAGATACTAAACAGTAAAAGCTGCATTATTCATATGATAGATTACTTTATTGTCAATAAATAGCCTACACACATTAAGCATATAGCCTATTGTCGCAATCGTCTGATTGTCGTCGTCACGTTTCATCTCTCATAACGATTGTTTTCCTTCAGCTGCAGCTCCAGCGATTACCTCTACGAATGCACTTTTGGACTTTCTGTGAGAGAGAGAGAGAGAGAGAGAGAGAGCGCCCTCCTCACATTTAGATGCGAATAAAACGGCAGGTCATGCATAGATTATTTTTTGTCAATGTATTCACATTGGTTTCTATGTAAATGCATTTGACCGTGACGCCGTGACCGTGATTAGAGAAGGCTGTCTTTAGCGTCCCTGTTAACTTGCCCGCCTCCGCTCAGGTTACGCGCCGGTTTGAATCCCGTTCGGAGCGGGTCGACTAAGATCGGCGAGACCTAGTAAAAGTGCGGGGGACGAAAATACATTTTATTAAAAGTGAGGGGGACACGTCCCCCGCGTCCCCCGCGTAATCTACGCCCATGGATCTGTTTCTCCTTGATGTCACACACACACACACACACACACACACACACACACACACACACACACACACACACACACACACACACACACACACACACACACACACACACACCTACCGTTGCATCTTTGATCCGATTCTCTTGTTGGCTCATCACGTTTTCCTCCTCTGATCAAAGCGCACGATGAGAGACTTGGCCGGAGTCCATCGCACACACAGTCAATAACCATTTCCACCACTTTACTCTCCAGAATGAAGTGCCAGAATACAGCTGAGCCTTCCCCAACATTCACCTTCAAATAATCTCAACCAAGTCAGGATGAGTTCTGGTTCTGGTTCTAAACATTTTCATTAGCCTCTCTACATTTAAAAAACATGCTTTTTTATTTTATTAATCTTTAATATATAAATTTATAATAAAATAAATGCTTATTTTAGACATGCCATGAATGACCATATCAGACCATCTAGGGAACTCAGTGAGGCGCTTCAGAGCTCTGTCTCGCTCACATCCAAACACAGAATCTCCACATGCACACAGGGGCGTGGGACTGGGGGGATAAAGGGTACTGAGTAACCAGGGCCCAAGGCAGGGAAGTCCATTTTCTATACATACACATACATGGTACGGGGGCCCAGCAAGATGGTTTGTACCCAGGGCCCAAAATTTGGTGCTACGCCCCTGCATGCACATCATCATATGAACTATGAAAAATCACGTCTCAGGCTACAGTATTATTGAAGAAACTCAACCAAAAACACTCAATCGATTTTATAAATATGTTTCTATGGTAACAGGCGAGTTTAGTATTCTCAACTGAGGTCGATAAAAACAATATTTGGCTTTCTGGCACACAGAGGCGATTTGGCATTCATACTAGAAATTCAGCCTGCTCCATCTCTGAAATAAACAACAACAAAAAAACTTGTGTAAGGAATGCTATAAAAACAAAGGTTAACAGCAAAACAGAATCTGAAAGATTGCAATGTGTGCAATATTACATATTCTTCACAAGACGAAAATCAATCTCCTACTGCTTTCAGATGATGACTCCACATTTTAGACATTCAATCATCATTCAAGACTCATTTAAGAGAGGACTGTCCTCCATTTCTCTTGCTCCAAGGCCTGTAGAATAATCATGGTATCAATTGATGCCGTTCAACAAGAAATGGCGTCGAATGGGACTGGGTTTTATCCATTAGAACATTTGGAAAAATGTGCACTGTTGAATTGAACACTGGAACCAGGAACATGTATTGTTGAAGAAAATTACACATTTTTCATTTTCTTAACTGCCCTGAAAAATGGTCAGAACTAAGCAAAGGGAAACTAAAAATGTAATTGCATTCAACCGCGTTGACGTGGAGGAAATTCAATACATAAACTTTACTGTCAATTCCAGTGTTCCACCATTTGCTCCTCATGCATTTCGGGACCGGGTCTTGTGTCATGTGTAGTATTGTGAGGGATCTTTAAATGTGCTCACACTCTCACACACACACTAGCCTGAGGTCATGCATCATCTCTGAGAATGTTAGATTTAATCATTGCCCTCTTTATGATGTGCAAAAGTGTTTCCTCTATATCTTCGGCAATTGACTACATCTTTTTTGGGGTATGCTTTGATATATGCTTTTACCGATAGGTCAATTACAGTTTATGTGTCTGCTGGGCTGGGCTCGGACACAATGTGCATGGGCTCGGGCTTGATTTTTTGAGCCTGATCTAAGCTCTAATTGAAGAGCTAACTATCTTCAAGTAATTTATTAGCACATTACCTCATAATCTAAAATTCTCAACATGGCTTCGCCCCCTTTGTTGTGCGTTCCCGGGGGTGGGGTTTATTTAAATGTCAGGGTTAGTGATGTCACTAACCCCAGAGGAAGCTTGTAGCTCCTACCAGCCGTTCGTTGAAGTCCTTGAAAAGCGATTTCTCCCTCGGCTTTGAACTTTGAGTGCCGTAACTTTGCAGACGTTGTTTATGCTCAAATGGCAACATTACACACTAGCTAAAGTTAAAAAAGTGAAATCATAATCCACCACCCCTTTAAATGAGTCTTAAATCATGATTGAATGTCCAAAATGTGGAGACTTAACATACTTCATTTAACACATCCACATTTTGGACATTCAATCATGATTCAAGACTCGTTTAAAAGAGGACTGTCCTCCATTTCTCTTGCTCCAAGAACACACAAGCAGGAAGAATCATCATTTCGTCACATGAAAGCAGCAGGAGCTTGTTTTAAGCTGTATTAAACATCTTAGCATATTCCTTTTAAGCTGCCATGCAAAACTGAGTAAAGCAGGTCTTGCTTGTGTTTGAAGTTCTGTCAGGTAAAATATATATATATTTTCCCTCAAGAGAGAACTTGAACTTGTCAAAAGTCTGCAAATTCCAAACACCAAATAGACTTCATTTCACTTGACACACATTGGTTAAAATTTTGGTAACATCACCATTTTGAATGTTTTTGAAAGAAGTCTCTAATGATATTCTCTAAAAATATTTAAAAAAAAAATGTATTTCTGTGATGCAAAGCCATTACTTCCATCTGGTAAGGTCAAGCTGGCGCAATTATATATATATATATATATATATATATATATATATATATTCAGATTCCTCATTAGTGCCTACGCGGATCGGCCAAATGAGGCATCTACGTAACATACATCTATGACCGTACCAGTTTGACCTTACCAGACTAAAGTAATGACGGATGGGAACAAGATGATATTCGTCTGGATATGAGGTAAAAAACAAAAACACAAATACTGGCCATTTTCCCACAGAAACCGATCAGTTCATGTCACGACCAGCAGGATTTTTGTGCATGTTGTCTAAGCATGTTTTTTTACACATGCATTATGACTTGCTCACAGCAACGGTTGTGAAAGTAAAAAATCTTTCATTTGTGTTCTACTGAAGAAACAAAGACACCTACATGTTGGATGCACTGGGGGTAAGCAGATAAACATCACATTTTCATTTTTGGGTGAACTATCACTTTAAAAAAACAAAAGAAAAATGAATAGTTTCATGAAGCAAGTATGTGCTAAATTGATCAAATGTGATGGTAAAGATTTATATCGTTAGAAAATATATTAAATTTTGAGTAAGTGCTGTTCTTTTTATCATTTTATTCCTTAATGACTCCTGAACAAAGTATTGAGCAGCACAACGGTTTCCAACATTGATAATAAATCCTCATATCAGAATGATTTCTAAAGGATCATTTGACACCGAAGACTGGAGTAATGATGGTGAAAATTCAGCTTTGATCACAGGAACACATTACATTTTAAATGTATATTAAAATACAACACCATTATTTTTCAATTGCAATACTATTTCACAATATAACTGTCTGTTTCAAATAAACATAGGCTTGATGAGAATAAGGGACTTCTTTCGAAAACATTCAAACTAGTAATTTCCAAACTTTCGGGTACTCTAAGATCACACAATAAAAAGACAACCCGTTAGTTCACATATAATAACCTGGGCTTTATTGTCTGATTCATGTCTGAATTGTCACATTTTTTTTTTTTACTTATTCAATAATATTTTTTCTTTTTTATATTTTCCATATTTTTTCTTTTTTGCCTCCATCCAGATCAGACTAGAAAACCCCTGGAGGAGGATGATTCAGTTCAGCCAGTGGACTGGGCGTCGGAGATCCGAGCTCCGGACAAGTGTGTACCGCAGCAGCGCGGTCTTGAGCCGGAGCATCCTCTTCACGGAAGAGACTGAGCACGACATTCCTAAAGGAAGGCACAACCTTGAACTTGTGGTTTTTGTCAGGCCTTGAAGTAGTCCAGAGTCTGCTGGATTAATGTGTTCAGAGAAGAAGGCCAAGGAGATGACGTTCGTTTTGGCATCCACCTCTTGTTCCTTCTTGGTCTTGCGTCATAAACCGGAATGATGACTCGGGTGCAGCCGCGGTGGGCACGCGTGGCGGCCGTTGCGCGTGACGTTTAGCAACAAAGAATGAAGTCTTCCATTAAAGAAGCGCAAAAGACGCTTCACCACAAGACAACAAAACACACACAAAAAAAGAACAAAACGTAATGCTAGAAATGCAAAACAAGATACAAAAATAACTCTGTTGTACAAAGAAATAAAAACGGTGACAAACCAAAGTTTCCATCGTATGAAAAACAAACTGAATGTATACAAAAAGCAGCAATAAATCAACTAAAAAAAAATTCAAACCAATAGTGCTTAGTTGACCCGGAAGCATCGGAAACTCCCGAAGTGAAGACTTCATCCCTTGTTTGTCTTTTTGTTATTTGGGATGATAAAAATGGAAGATTCCTATAACCAACCTGCAAAATTTGCCCTCCCATCAACCCCTGATCCTAAAGGGCCTCAATCCCCCACATGTCCCAATTCTCCCAGAAGTGGAGGGGGGGGGGGGGGGATGAATTAAAAAAATAAAAATAAAAACGATACGGGGGTGAAAAAATGGCATGACACCATTAACATTCAATCTGATTCACAGTGTGAACCAGTCGAACTGGAAAACGGGGAAATTGAGGAATCGACAGCTACCTAAACACTTACAACACCACAGGAAAACAACTGAGGGGCACAGTGTACGCAAAAAAGAAAAGAAAAGAACCAACATAAAGAACAAATATTGTAAACACAGCACAATAAATAGGTAGAACAGCAGGTTTCCTCACCATGCACGATTATTCACACACTCGCTTTTACCTGACCTGACACGGTTCACTCACACACTCCCCCTCATTCGCTTCTTTCTCTTTTTGATTCCCCAAGTGCAAAACATCACAACTCAACAGTTCTGTATTCAAGTAGCGTATATACAAGGGTGGTGGTGGGCTTCTACAAATATGTAGTTCTGTACACTGAATATTAGCCATATTCTTAATTTACACATCATTTCTCTAAACAGAAACAGCATGTTAAAAACAAAAAATGGGGTGAAAATAAAGAAGAAAAAAATTAGACGAAATTGTGAATTGTGTCACGTTTGCATGTCACGTTCAGACAGTTGCTGTGGAAACCCGCTGTCCTTTTGCTTCCCCAAACCCAATTGGTGCACAGCACCAGAACACTGGACCGGGCAGAAAAAAGAAAAGAAAAGAACGTCGCCCAGAAAACAGTCACTACGTCACCTCCATGGCCACTGTGTTCTCTGCTATACTGTTGAGGGACTGCTTTTCCTGCTCGTGATTCTCCCTGTAAACAAACAGGAAACGGATCAATAACCGGGTAAATAATCAAATAAAACCTAACTAATGTACTGGCAAGCACTTTAGATAACACTTTATTTTATTGTTCTTGTTACTAGGAAAAAAAAAACGATAAGGCGATTTATCGCAACATTTCCGGCCGCGAGACGTTATCAATACTTTGGCACCAAGTATCGATATATTTTTTATACTTAGGCCTACCCGCAGCTGCGTTCTTCAGTCGCTTCTGTGTTAATCTACGTGCAGGGCTCCAAACTGTAGCCGAATGTATACTATTGTATGTGAATATTAAACCGCAAAATAATATTTAAATATTACTTCTGCATGTTCTGCGTTTCTGTGTGGATGACAGGCACACAAAAATATATTAGGCTACTGTTGTACAGTAGATTCAGCTACGTCTCTGTAATAATACTGTCTCTACTAATAATAATTATGCCTAGATGGTTGCTTCACTTGATCTTTTTTTTATAAACAATGTTTACTTTTAAACAGCATACAGGATTTAAATGTAATGTATTATTTACTTATAATGATTATCATAAATAATAAAGTCATTGAATGTAATTACATTTTTAAAAATTGTTTAATAGTACCAAAAATGCTACAGAGTACAGAAAAATTTGTATGGTATTGGTACCAACTACTAGAATTTTGGTATAGTGACATCCCTACTACTAGTATTAAATTACTACTACTAGTAATATATATTTGAGAGGCTGCTGCCATGAACCATGAGATAAGAGATATTACTTTTCTTTACTATAATTAATTTAGTCACAAAACTGTTCTCTCTAGCAAATAAGTTTTTTTTCCAAGCTTGTGGCTGTTTGATAGCTTTATATGCACGTATTGTACATTGTTGCTATTTAAAATAAATAAATAAATAAATAAATAAAATACATGATCATATGATTTTTTGACAATTTTTTTTCCCTTTACAGAATATCATGATATATCATGGTTGATTTTCTTGCAATATATCACCTGTCACAGAATCGCTGGTGTTGTGATATATCGTTATCGTCGGGCAAAATATTGTGAGTTAACCTGTGATTCCTACCCCTACTTGTTACATGTACTTGCCATAGCAATAACAGTAAATTATGCATAATTGTAAATAACTAACCCTAAACATAACTCTAAAGTGCATATAGTAAATTATTACATAGTACTTGAAGTGTAAATTTAATTATAACATTGTTTTAAGGTGTCATTGTTACAGTGTAATTATATATTTAAGTGCAGAGTAATATTTAGTAACTACTTGTACTTACTATAGGGTTATGGTAGGATTTAGTTTGGTTTAGTTACTTGTAATTATGCATCATTTTAAGTTATTACTATGGCAAGTACATGTAACATGGACACAGTCTTACCAAGTAAAATTGGTGCACATCTCCAGTAGAATACAGGTTTGTATACATTTTATTTAATCTATAAATTCGTTATTTTACTGTGTAGCATTTTAATTAACAACATACAGGGGTGTGATGCGAGTCATCTAAACGAGTGTCACGTCTGTTGATGGAAACTCCCTTGCATAAAATTGTTATGCAATGATTTTATTGAAAAAGATACAGAAATACTTCTAATGTTAAAATATGTTCTCAGAACTGTACAGTGATTGTTTATGGACTGGTTATGGAGTCGGTCACAGCATATTTCGGCTTTTATGCAGGGTGGCGGGCTAAAGTTAAAATTTGAAACTCGAAATTCTGTGCCGTTACAGTGGAAACGGGACAACAGAGACTGGTTTTACTTCTAATATTTGTTTAACAAGCTTACATATTAAAAATACGCAATATGTATATATATATATATATATATATAAAAAAAAGACTAAATCTTATCTGAGAAAAAAGAAAATTGAACAAATGCGATTTTTTACCCAGCGTTAACTTTGGGGAGCTGACAGTTGCTGGCGGCGGCGAGCTTCAAGGCAGCGGGTGGCACGTTGCTGAGACTTCTGGGAAGGTGACGGGCATTCAGACTGGCTATAGAGGGCGTGGTGACGCTGAGACGTAGGTTGTTGCCGATCAGGACCTGAGAGGTGGAGTTGGCTGTGTTGTTGCCATGGTTACCTATAGGGTTATGGACCGTGTGGGCGGTGCTTGTGTTAGAGTTGCTAGTGGAGGAAAGGAAGGCGGGTGGGGCAGCGGTCGAAGTTGGTTGGCTAGTGTGGACAGAAGTAGAGGACGTGGCGGAGATGCTCAATCCCTTGTAAACTCCTGTAAAAAATAATAATTTTTGTTTAAAATGTATTTCAGGGTGAGCAAACGCCAGTGAAAAAGATTAAGCTCGTCCAAAACACAAACCTGAAGCTTGGACGACACCGTTGACTCCTCCTCCTATGCCGTCCTCTTTGATCTTTAAGGTCAAAAGCTGGTCAGAGGTCATGAGTGCAGAGGCAGCAAACTGGGCGCTGGCGGAGTCCAACGTCTTGGACACAAGAGACTGAGGACACAGCAGCAGATTGTTAACCAGAGCATCTTCTAGACATGAATGAAACTTGGGTCACTCCGTTACACACCTGACTGGAGCCCGTGTCATTGGCCTGTTGTTGTATCTGCTCCAGCTGCTGTTTCTGCATAAGGGCCAGCTGTTCTTGATGCTGCTGATACTGCTCAGCTGTGAACGCTGGAACACATACAGAAATATTAGTGCTGTCAAAATGAATGCATGCTATTTTTTTTCAGTTTAACACATTAAAAATATTCAATGCAATTAATGGAGCATCCGTTTTTTTCCTGCCATCTGTTGGCTAGCGTTACATTATATGATTATGCTCTTATCTATGCAAATGCTTTTAAACCATTCAAGCGCAACAAGACAAACGAGAATGCAGTGCAGCGTCTGTGAATATCCTGAGATAAGAGACTCGTGTGCACAAAGCACTTCAAGACAGCGCTTGAACAGACAAATACACACAATTATGCCAAAATACCCATTTTTGTCCCTTATTCTTGCAAGCACAGTCTTTAATTGAGTCTTAAAGTGACATCAGCCTAATAAATCCACTGCTGTCTGTCATTAAGCACAATCAAAGAACATGGAAAAGAGAAAAATCACCCGCTGCTCGACTGATAATCTTAATCTATATTTCATGTATAATTCATGCAGTGAAGATTGAATAACGTTATCAAAGTTAAATATCTGTATATCCTATCTGTTATGCCTACTTAACAAAGGTTAAAAACAAAAATGTGTATTTTGATAGGGCAAGTAAAAATATGAAACGGTCTGACAGGGCCAACAGAAAAAAAGTGAGACCTGATATATTGAAGGTCATTGGTAAATGTGACATTTATTATAATGGGTTTGTGTGAACCCCACACAAGTTCACTTAAATTGAAAGTTGTTGCATTTTTTTAAAGCCTAATAAAATGTTAAAATGTATAGCTTTCAATTAGGCTACACTTTAATTCTAAATGGCTAAAATTATTTGCTAAAATTGATGGGAATTTTTTTCCAGTACATATACATCAGTAGCAGTATTAGTATCTGTGATACTGGCCTTTCATAAAAAGATGCCATTAAACAAATGTTTAAAAAAAATAGGCTACTGTTATTATATCATTACATTAATTGAGTTTAAAATGTGAAATTATTACAATATAAAATTAAATGTTAGGTGTGATGTGATTATTTACAGAAAAATGTGCGATGAATTAGTCAATCAATTGTAAGCACTAGTAAATATTCCACAGCATTTCTTCAGTTAAAGGGTTGTTATTCGCAATATAGTTTTAGATATACAGAAAAGATGGTGGTGTACAAAACAAGTGAGTTGCAACCATGCTAATGTTAAAAACTGGAGCATTACACAAATATAAAACAGGAAAATAGAGCACATCATTTGCAAATGCTGTGCTCTCGCCATCATCTGAAAAGGTTTCATTTAACGCTGGACGCATTTAATGAGGTTTTATGAAAAGATGCAGCTGTGCTTCTGATGAACCGTTGCTTCTCCTGGTTTATTGCTTTCCTTTGACAACGAATAGTCAACTGTCAACTGATTTGTCCTCATTTAAATATTTTGTAATAAAAATACAAATTATTCATTGCTCAAGTGTTTGCAGACATTTAGACTCTAATGGAGTAAGTAATATTTCTAAGTTGTTGCTATTTGAAATCAACCCAAATAAACACAACCCTCTCTTCATTGCTCGTCCTCCAAAGCTCACCCACCAATCCCAACCGCCCTGCTCAGAGTTGGTCTCGGACCCTGATCGCTGGCATGCAAAGCGCACTAACAAGGACATTTAACATAAAACATTCAAATCGAATTTTGGCATTATTGTGTGTGTGTGTGTTATTGTTCGTTCAGATGCAAAAGAGAGCTGGATTTCTTGCTCTCTTATCAAGGTCTCATCCACACTCCTGCCTAATCAATTCACTTTTAGTGAAATAAACTGTTATAGAACTGCTAAGCTCCAATCTCTTCCCCGAAAAAAAGTAAATTGGTGCCTCAGTGACTTCACTCAGAGAAGCGTTCAATCTCAGCTGTAAATCATAACGTCACACCCCCGTTTTTATAGCATCAAATAACTAACTAAAACCAAACTTAAAGAACGAACACTTGAACTAACATCAGCATGATTAAAAACTGCCTAAAAATGCATTTGAAGTGTAATTTGATTGTTTAGTTTGTCTATGTCCCATTACACTTAATGTAGAGGGTGGGATTTGAGCTATACTGCATCCACACACCTGGGAGCGATCGAGGCGATTTGGCTTACATTTTCAGGACACGTGCGGCAGGATTGCTTTTGTCTTGTCGCACTTGAATGGCTTAAAAGCATTTGCATGAATAAGAGCATGATCCTATGTAACGCTAGCCGAAGGATGACAAAACATATGCTGCGTTAATTGCGTAAAATATTTTTAACACATTAAACTGAAAGAAAAAAAAAATTGTATACATTAACAGCACTATACACACAAACTTCCCATTGGTTAAAGCCACTATATCGCTCCATTACAACAGAAATCCAAAAAGACGTTTTGGTCTACTGTATATTTATACAGTGCTTCCTTAAACGTTCTCTAAGACTTTTAGACCAACAACAGAGTTGTTCATTTCGAATATCAGTACTTTTGCAAATCCCTACTTAAAAGGACACTGCCACTGAAGGGCCCAAAATAACATCCCACGCATCACTGCAGCAAACAGAGCTTCCTCAATTATAATAACCGCCAATCATGCCGTGTTTTTTTACACTTTTCATTGACGAAGAGTTAATTCTTTTTTTGTTACATTTATATAGCGCTTTTCAAGGCACTCAAAACACATTGAAGGGAAGAATCTCCTCAAACCACCACCAATGTGCAGCATCCACCTGGATAATGTGACGGCAGCCATATTGCGCCAGAATGCTCACCACACACTTGCTTATGGTGGAGAGGAGAAAGAGTGATCAAGCCAATCAGTATATGGGGATGATTAGGAGGCCATGATGGACAGGGGCCAATGGGCAAATTTGGCCAGGATACACCCCTACTCTTTTTCCAAAGGACATCCTGGGTTAAACATGAGGAAGCAAACAGTTCCAGCACTTTGTATGCACACTAGCATGTTTGAGTTCACTCACCTACTGCAGGGGGTCCTGCTGTTCTGCCCAGCGTTCTGCCACCGGGCCCTGCTGCACCCCTGACCAAACCCCTAAACGGTCTCCGTGACAGTGCATCCCCTGCGCCTGACTGGCTGGTTAGTGTCCGTGGTTTAAAGTGCCTCCAACGGCACGTTTTGATGTTTCGGAGGATTTGCCTCAGGTCTGAATACGTGTTATGAGAGGAAGAGGGTAAGGACTGTGATGAAGAGGATGCGTGGGTCGAGGTAACAGTCTGAGAAGTGGTCTCCGTATGGAGAGGAGAAGCAGGTAAAGAGAAGTCCGGCTCTGAATCCAGACTTTGGAATAATCCGTTCAAATCCGAATAGGCCCGGTCCAGAAGAAACCTGAGGAACGGATTAGGAAAACCGATAAGAAAACATGACATAAAATTCAAGAAGTCTGAATGAGACCGAAAGACATACAGTGAAAAAAATGATTTAAAACATAAGTTACCTGGTTGCCTTAAAATTTTGAGTTCATTGAAATTAAAAATTTAAAGAGATTTAAAACATTTTTTTTTTTTTAGGAATCGACAACCTTTATTCAAACATTATTAAAAGATTATGTAAACATATTGGGTAATTGTGCGTTTTATTTGTGAAACATGCCAAATTGTGCTTTTTCATTATTTATTATGTTTTTTATGTGGTTCAGATACAATATTTGTTTCTATAATAGTTTCTATTTATCAAACCAATTTTCTTTAGCCTGACAAGCCACACCCACATAGAGATGTTTGGTCTGGAAACTCACCATAGACAGGGCTCAATCCGAGGGGTGGGATAAACGGTTGTCTTTCAAACTCCCTCTGCACGTGATAGGATAACGCTACAACCAACCAGAGCAACGAAGGTGAAGCGGAGCTGGTTGATAGATTAAACTTTCACCGTATCCGGTCGGCTAAACTCAAAACACACTATTCCCTTTTTAAGAATGACTTCAGTGCCGTTCTTTGTTCTTTTCTCAGAGAAAAGCTTAACTCCAAGTCTTCCAGAGTCGCGGTCAAAGCTGATTCGAAAGACCGCCGTTTGCCAGCTTCTGTTTTTACAAGAAGCACGAAAGTCAACTCTGCCGTCATTATGTTAAGCCCCGCCGACCAACTCTATACACGATTTGATTGGCCTGACCAGAGTTTGGTTTTTACAGCTCAGAAGGTATTGAGTGTTGCTAGACAATACTCGCGGCAGATTAGATTTGCTGCCACTAGGGTGCATCCAGATTTCTAGGCTAAATTTTCTTCATTGTATCAACTCAAATTTTTCCATTTCAATAAACTCAAAGTTAAGGCAACCAGGTTACTTACTTTTTTTTAAGTTAAACCAACAATATTTTTTACAGTGTATGGACTCGACTCACCTGCCGCCCCGTCCCACCCGTCGCCGTGCCAACCCGACACAGCGGCGGGGAATGGTGAGAGTGGTGAGGGAGTATCGGAACCGCGGATCACATGGCGCTCCCTCTGTTTCCCCAGACCAGGGCCAGTCGCCGCTCTGATCCAAACGGGCCTGCAGGAACAACAGAAACCAAACGAGAATGAACATGGCCTTCAAAACGCTGAGAAAAGTGGTAAATGAAGCAGTAAAGGAAATAAAATACAAGGAATAAGGGATTGTAACTTAGTTAAAGCATTATGTTCAATCATAAAAATTTACATACTGAAGTATTAAAGGTAAAGGAGCCTCAATTTCAGTAAGGGTGTAAACATGGTCTCTGTTCCAATACCTAAAGAGGCACCAATGTGAGCCAGCATTTAATGTGATCATCTCTGGGATTATCACGTTCTTGCTTGTTAACTTTAGTGTTTTATGGCTATAATGCACACCGGGATAAGCTGAGGTGTAGAACAATAGTAGAGAGGAAAGAGGAATGAGTGTGGAACAGAGGAAGTGCAAGATATGAGATCTGAGGACAGTGCTCGACACCTACAGCATTATAAACACATCCTGCTTTCCGCCTGAAGGCAAACACTCCATCAGGCTCGTTCTCTTCCTCGGCCTCTGATGACCCAGAATGTATCTGCACAACGGGAACAGGAAGTCTTTTATGGACAGACTGCATAAATGAGGTTTAACATTTACAAACCAACACAATACAATTAATTTAATTGTAAAAAAAGCACACTGTGCAACCATTGCTACAGGCATAATACTGTTTAAAAGTTTTGGGTTGTTTTTTGCATTTTAAGCAGCAAAACCGTTTTCAACATTGATAATAATTAGAAATGTTTCTTGAGCAGCAAATCAGCATATTAGAATGATATCTGGAGGTTCATGTGACACTGAAGACTGGCGTAATGATGCTGAAAATTGCATTCAGCTTTGATTACAGGAACAAACTACATTTGAAATTATTAAAAAACAATGGCTTTTAAATTGCAATATTTTACATCATTACATTATTATTTTTAAATGCAATCTCTGTGAGCTTTTTCAAAAATCTTTAAAAGAAAAACAAACTTTTGAACAGTACTGAAGCTCTGCCCCAAATTATGCCGCTGATTAAAGGGACAGCTCACCCAAAAATGAATCCTTAAGTCATCATAGGTGTACATGACATTCTTCTTTCAGACAAATACAATCAGTTATATTAAAAATGTCCTGGCTAATCCAAGCATTATAATGGCAGCCCCAAAAAAGGGCATCAACCCATTACAAAAGTACTCCACATGGCTCCAGTGGTTAATAAAGGCCTTCTGAAGCGAAGCGATGGGTTTGCTTAAGAAAAATATTTAAAACTTTATAAAGTAAAATATCTAGCTTCTGGCAGAAGATGAGTAAATCATGGGATGATTTTCATTTTTGGGTGATTTTTTTCCCCATTCCTTTAAACTGCGATGTATATAATTAAGCAAATGCCCAGTGTACATACCTGTGAAAAGGGCTCGTCATCAGAGCTGGGGAAGTCGTACTGGTTGAGGTCTTTGGGGTTAAACAGGGAGGGACCAGAATGCAATGGGGTGGAGAGAGGGAGGATTTTGGGCTTCTTTTCATACTTCCTCTTTGTTCTGACCACCTCTGTCTTTTCAGGCTGAAAGAAAGATTGATATTTGTTTTATTGATATTTTACACTTAATGTAATAATAAAATGTGACTTTAACAAAATATCTGCGTTTTGTTTTTCTCTCAACAATGTAGTTTTGACCTGGTGTGAAGACATGATGTACCCACCTTGGTCTTGTAGTCTTTGAAGTCCATGTGGTCCTGGTGGCGGTACTGACTGCTACTGGAGAAGGGGATTATGGGAATCTTGTAAACAGGTTTTACCATAGCTAGTGCTTCTGCCATCACCTCTGAACCAAAGTCTGGCATGGCGTTTCTGAAGGGAAAGAGTGGACATTTTTAAGGGTTAGATACCAATCATTAAAAAAATCAAATAAACTAAACGCATCCTTGAGATTGGCTCAGGACACCCCTAATATTTACATATACACTCACAAATTACCCAATACATCTGAGTGATTAAAGATGACAAATGAATAATGGAGACTGATCATGTGCCCTTTATGAACAAACAAGGTGATCCATAATTGCTCATTTAGCCATAAAAACAAGCCCGTTAATTAGGGTATGCAATGATGCCTAAGCCAATTAAAAATACATGACCCGTTCTCATTATGCATGAATGCATACAGAGTAAAACAATTACAGAAGCAATTAAGAAAATTCTAGAGTCAAGCAGGTTAGGCATATTAAAATCGATCTTTTATATTCATAATAACAAACACATGCACTCGACAACAATGATGACACTTTCACAGCTCTGAGAGTTAATCTACGTACCTCTTTTCCACAACCTCCAACGTGAGGTGAAGCAGTTCTCGTTTGCTCTTTTCTCGCTTCTTAATCATCTCCAAGATAGTGACGGCTCGACTTAGGTCTCTTCTTAGTTTGAGCATCTTCTCATAAGATGCCTCGTCATTCTTACGGTTCTGGAGAGTCATGACCAAAACGTTAGTACACTTCATATATACTTAACTACTATTTAGAAAAGTTAATAACATTAGAAGACAGAAATTGAAGTCACTGGTTTGTAACTATAATACTACAACTGTTGATTTGTCAAATTACAGTTTTTTTTTTATAACAATACCAGTGAAATTTCACAATTCTTTACATCAATTTCAATACCACAAAAAATTAATGGGCCTGTTTACACCTGCATTACACATCAAATACAGGAAATAACCAGGTGTAAACAGGCCCAATGTGTTGAGCACAACTCCTCTTTTAAGCCATTATTCTGATAAACAGCAAGTAATAAAATGAACAAAAAAGCAAAACAATAGGAATCAAGTATAAAACGGTTGGCAGGCTACATTTTTCAATTACACACATTTTTTTTAATAGAATCAGTAGTAAATAAGATTACTTTTTTCATGCACATCAATTATGTGCATGGTATGCATGCCATACCAAAAACAAGTAGTCACTATTGTGTTTTTTTTTCATAGTTAGGGTTATTGTTAAAGGGATAGTTCACTTTGAAATTAAATTTTGATATGTTTTAGCTTACCTCATGGGCATCCGAGATGTAGGAGTATTTGTTTCCCCTGTAGTTTCAATTTTGATCATTTTAGGTCAAACCGTTCTTGTCTGTGCCTCACATAATGCAGGTCTATGGTCACCACCTCAAAGAGCATACACAGAGAAGTCCAAATTAAACAATCCCCCATCGTAAGTACACACTGATGGCCTAAGACACGAAACGAGCAGAATGTATGAGAAAACGAACAGTATTTATATTGTTTTTACCTCTTGTACACCACAGGAAACACGCATGCGCGCCCTCAGATCAGTCGGACTGTTCGTTCAATACTGTTCGTTTTCTCACACAAACCGCTCGTTTCGTGTCTTAGGCCATCAGTGTGTACTTACGATGGGGGATTGTTTAATTTGGACTTCTCTGTGTATGCTCTTTGAGGTGGTGACCATAGACCTGCATTATGTGAGGCACAGACAAGAACGGTTTGACCTAAAATGATCAAAATTGAAACTACTGGGGAAACAAATAACTCCTACATCTCGGATGCACATGAGGTAAGCTAAAACATATCAAAATTTAATTTCAAAGTGAACTATCCCTTTAATCTTATGTTTTTGAGTCAGAAATATGAAGGTGGAATGAGAACAGAGTGCAGTCTAGAATCAATTCTGAATATGCCTGAATATCAATATCAATTCACCATTAGGCCCTAATGTAATGAACTATGAAAATAATAATAATAATTCTTCAGTTCAGAGATGCTCAAAACTCAACAAATAACGCCAAAGTTTGGTGAGGAGAAACGACCACACATAAGGATCAACTGAATGCCTGATAGTTTAAGGCAAACTCCTGAAAGTCATTATGAGACAGACTTCCAAACAAAGTTAAAGAGCTGGCAGAGCTTTCACTTATTAAAACAAGAATGTTTGTAAATGCATTAAATGCTTTCCACTGTCATTTAATTTGTTATTCTTAGCATGCAATAAAATAAGTTATGATATTAAAAAGGAGTACTGCAAGAGTAAGTTGCACTATAAAACGTACTCTGACATTTACAACACAAACTCCATCTTCCATTAACGCCACACGGCCTGCTAGTATTGACCAGCTGTGGACTTCAAGTAAAACAAAAGTGTCAAATATGGCTCCTTTTACGGTCGACAGATCGATCAAAGTGACTGCTGTATTGAGTTGCTTTCTTCCATCCAGTCCGTTAGAGGATCAGCATTAAAGGATTAAGAATGAAACATCGATACAGCCACAGCTCTGACTAGGATCGCTCACCTTTCTCGTCTGCATCTTCTCGGTCCTGCGCCTGAAGGCCACGTAGGGGTCATTGGTACTGGATCCGTCCCGCTTTTCCTGCTTGATAGTTGGGATGAGGGATCCGTTTTTACACAGTTTCCTCTTTCTGCTCCAGTACTCAAACACCTCCCTGATCAGATCGTCATCTTCCTTCAGTAAAAGCTTCGCTTCCTGTAGGGTCACCAGCTGTGGTAAAGAAAAATGTCACCATTAATATTAATAATAATAATAATAAAAGATTAAGTCAATTAAGTTTTGGGGTAAGATTTAAAAAAAGAAAGAAAAAAAAGTCAGTTATGGTCAGCAAGGCCGCATTTATTTGATCAAAAATACAGTCAAAACATTATTATGGTGAAATATTATTGCGATAATGCCTATTTGAATTTTGTAACTTATTGAAAGTGTAACTTATTCCAATGGAGAAAATCAGATTTTTCAGCATTACATTAGTCTTCAGTGTCACATGATCCTTCAGAAATCATGCTAATTCATAGTTTTTTAGTCACGTGACAAAACAGCCATAGAACCGCAGCAAAAACCTGTAAATTTTTCATCTTAAAAAACAAAAATATGTGCATAAGATGCAAGTTTTGGGAACTTGTGATCCATTTACAGCCTCTACTGCAGTATTTCAAATCACTAAAAATAGCAGGATGTTTGTTTAACGCTAATCAAGGATTTGTTGATCTGGGTTTTATTCTAAATGAAATTGTGTTGCACCACTTTATATACATACAATTTTTTAAAAACATTTTATTTAACATGGATACACACACACACACACACACACACACACACACACACACACACACACACGATTATTAGTAACATCTGTTCAATTTCTCATTAATGTAATTATCTAATCAACCAGTCACATGGCAGTTGCTTCAATATATATATATTTTTTTTAATTTGTATTATTAACAACATTTATTTTACGATTATCAGCATAAGCTAAAAGCGGTTTATCTTTTTCTAGAAGGATTCCACACAGTGACATCCTGAATTCAGAAAGAAAGGCTAAACAGAATCACTTCGGCTTTTAATTTAAAGTTGAGTGTAACTGTCTGAAATCCCCAAGGTTTTTTTTCCCTCCTATTCTGTTTTCTGCAGTTCACACTGTAAGTGGTGAAGCTTTTTAATTACCTGCTGTCCGCTGCCTTTCTCTAATCTGTCAATCATCTCCTCAAACTGCAGGGCCTCCACCTCCAGCTTCTTTTTCAGCTTATTCACAAAAACCTCATCCTCCAAGTCCAAATCGTAGTCCGGCTGCTCCGTATCCAGACTGAAAGCTGTGGAGAGAGAGACATGGGAGGTTAAACGCACCCAAACAATCATTTCTGATATTAGGTATGTTTAAAACTAAAATATTAGTTTTATGTTTAAACATTTCCTCAGGTATGACAATATGGCCATTTTTATATATTCTTGCAAGACTTCATTAATGTTCAATGTGTCTGAATTTTCTGGCTTTCCGTGTTTTAACTGTTATGCAGTAGGGGGTGCTATTACACATCTTAAAGAGTACAGAATCTCCAGATTTAAACAGGCGAAGAAACAAGCAATCTCGTATGTAATGTATGCATATGTAAAATAACATTATCATCAACATATAAATTGTTTGTCTCTCAGCAAAACATCTAATTTATAATAATAAATCTAAACTCTTCTTCTGTAGAACTTAAGACTTAATTTTTAAAATGGGCTACCTCTTTGTTGTATGATAGTCTGCTATTATTGTTGCATCGATTTCATATTTACTGGCTCTTAAATGGCACTTAAGACTCAAGTATGGACCAGACTGTCTGAAATGTCTCAAATGAAAAAACAAAAAAAAAATGCAATCAATGAAACTCACTAGAGTGAGCGATGTAAAGACACGTTTTGTTATGTTTGGCAGACACCCTCAAAGATCCCAAGAGATGCCGCTTAAACACACTTCCCCATCTGAACTGTGTTCCCACTACAGTTCCCAGTGCCTCATCCTCACTTCCACTTTCCCTCCCCCCTCTTGTCTGGTGTGTGACACAGCAGGACACCTCCTGCTCTTATTACAGACACCCCAGGGGCCGCCAAACTCACTTAAACTAAACCAGTCACTCCATCTACCCCATCACACACACACACGCACACAAAATGAAGTCATGCCAGTTAAATATTAAATACCCCACATAGCAAACCTATACATATTACAACACTAAACCAGACTAAGAGGTATCCAAAAACACGGCATGTCAAGAATCAACACAACATTTACTGGGAAGTACAATAAAAAAAAATACAAATAATAAAGCTTGGTAAAGGAAATGTTTCAAACATCAAAAAATTGTATTTCTTGTTTTGTTGATTTGTATTTAATAACATGCATGGCAACAAAAAAATTGCCGGAATCTCACAATTTGTCTGGTATTAAAATCACAGAATGAAAATCTAATTCTAACCTAAGCAGGCAATCAGTTAATATGAAAGTGGAATCCACAATTACCACACGCACAAGAGTCAAATTAGATGTAAGCAAATAAAAATCACAAGGAATTCATGAAATCACGTGTTGTTGATGCTCATATGGTTATGAGCACCTCCTGGCAATTTTTAAACAGTTGGCCGTTTTCACCAGTGTACAGCTATTGCCAAATCATATACAACCACGTCACATAGGCTAGATCGATGAATATTATTAGTAGCTGCAATCATACAGCTTGTGCAGTGGTCTTCACTATTTTTTTCAGGAGAGCCACACTGATACAACAAAATCAATAGGAGAGACACTTTTACCGCAAAGTATTAAAAGTCACATCGAGACATAAATATCATAAAGAGCCACCCAATGAATAACACTGCACTAGTGGTTTCTGTTGAAAGGAATGGCTGCTCTTCTCTTTCAACAAATCTTTGCACACAAATAAATTACTTTTTTCCATCCGAAGCAATATATAATATATAATCTTGTATGGCAGCAAGACTGAAATCTCGACTCCCAGTGTTTAACGAGAAGCTGATTAACCCCGGTACAGTTGTGTCGTGTATCAGTTGCTTTGACTTGATTTTCAACTACTTCCTTCTGCCTTGCTTCAAGTTAACAGTTTGAGATTTGAGCCCAAGCACCTGTTAATAATTCTAAAAGGTCACTTTAGAACTAGTAACCAAGGAACGTTGAGTCAGTTGAAAATCAGTTGATGAAACCGTCCGCGATATATTTGTCCTTTTAAAAGAATGACAGCATAATATATTTTATTTCTATAAAATAATATTTATTGAACAATAATATTTAAATGAACAACAGTCATTATAAAAGACAATCTGAAATAAAAACACAAGAAAACAATTCAGTCCAGTGTACAAAAAGTAGGGTTCTAGTAGTCAATAAAGGAATATAAAAGTTATACAACTTAATTTTCCCCTTTACCCAAATTAATTTGCCCTGGAATGTGTAAGGGAATAATAAGACCAAAGATCGCCCATTTGATATAGCCCAAATTAACTCATGTTTAAACACAATCTACAAGAGTCAGAGAAAAATTCCTAAAGGACTGGCCGAGATGAAGCTGTTCTCTGTGGGTACACGAGCGCTGAGCAGTGATAATCTCTTCTGACATTTGCCGCAAATTCACTAGAATATCTATTATATTTATAATAATAAAACCAAACATAAAATGTATCAAAGGTTACAAAGGTTACAGTAACAAAATATTCAACAATAATTCCTCACAAATTGTGTGTTGTGTATTTCTGGTAATCAAATGAATGAATGTCATAAAATATTAATTTAAATTAACTTTTAATCATATGAAATTAAGCTTTTTTTGTCGAACAACATGTTGCAATGAGCTTTACTGTTAAAACTAAAACATGGAAGAAAATGTGATTATTCCTTAAAAAAAGTTTTGATAGTATTTTGTTACTATTAGTGTTAGTATTGTTAGTATTACATTGAAACCGGTCTAAATACAACAGTAATACATCCATGTCAAGTTATTTTTAACTTTTATTTTGACGGGTGGCCGTTTTCTCAAATGAAATGGTAAAATGCTCATGAAGTGACTCCGAGTGGCTCGAAGATGAAGTTCATGTCTTCATATAGTAAGACTACAGAGGCTGATAATAAAGATTGCTTCAGTGTGTGTGTGTGGTGGTAAGTGGAACCGCTTGTCTTCACACAGACAAGCAGAACATTCCTATTTAATTCGTCTTTTTGTGGTTTAATAGTCATAGACACATCTATATTGTGATTTAATTTAAGTGTACACTATTCATAAAAAAAAAAAAAAAAAAAAATTCCATGAAATATAGTAAATCCTGTTTTTATGACTGGATTTCGTGATTTTGTCTGCGCTTTCTGCATCGCGGAAATCACAGGGCACTAAAAAAGTGTGGTTAAAGAGACATATGAAATAAGGTTCTGTTCACACACGATCTCTAACTGGTAATATTCCAGTAAAGACTGTGTGTGTGAAAGGCGCTGCCCATCATACACTGCAATTTTCTGTGAAATCGGTCAAGACCAAACTGGCCAAAATCTTCAGACTTTGGGCTGAACGATATTCTGTTTTAACATCGACATCGCAATGTGCGCGAGCGATAGTCAATTCACCGGCACATGCAATGTGAAGGGTAGTAGCCCATGGTGTATTAAGAGAACGGTAGCACACAGTAAACATGAGTTTGTTGCTGGAGTGACATGCACGTTCCGCATACCTGCACAGTGATTGGTTTACTGTGCCGCTGCACACCGCTCACGGCCAAACATTCACTGCTAAAATGAACGAAGAGGATCCACAGAGAAAAAAAAAGGTTTCGTACCAGAAATCATCTTTTTGAGGCTATTTCGGCTAAAAAAAGGATGATGTTGACCAAAAAAATGTACTTTGCATGGAGTGTCAGAAAGTTGTGGCCACAAAACACCACCAATTTGTCTGATCACTTAAAACGGCACCACAAAGCTCTTTAAGACGAATACAAAGCAGGGCTCGACATTAACGCTTGTCCAGGACAAGTGGATTTTTTGAAGGGACAAGCGAAAGAGAATCTGACTTGCCTGATGGACAAGAGCCTGATTAAAACAAAAAATAACTAGCGAATCACCAAAATGCAAGAATGTTTGTGCATTAATTTAGTGTAATCGACAGGATCGATAGTGGATGACATTGATAATATATAATGAATTGACGATAATAAGGTCGCGCTGTTGTTGCAAGATGGCGCCGCCGTGTTCGGTCGCCGTTCAGGTCGCTCCTCTGAGACTTTGCTTTTATTTATTATTCTACACTCTTTTGTTCTCGATTTTTACTAATCTATCATCAGCCTTGGTCTGCTATGATAGCAAAACACTTTTGGATATAGGTTATCGCTACACTGACCTGGTTCAAGACGCTTTCATCAATCCTCTGTGGCCACCTGAGATTCTTCGGAACGCCGAGTTGAACAAAGGCCACCCGACTCGTAGGCGAAGATTCAAAAAACACCGCGGGAAACGCGCTGGGATCCGCAACAGACTGAGGAAGAGAGCATTCAGTCCCCCTCTCCCGAGCATTCTGCTCGCAAATGTCCAATCCTTGGAGAATAAGATGGACGATCTTAGAGCCAGGATAAGTTTCCAACGGGACATGAGAGACTGCAACATCTATTGTTTGTCCGAAACATGGCTCACGCCCGCGGTCCCGGACACAGCTGTGACGCCGTCTGAGAACTTCTCTGTTTTCCGGATGGACAGAACAGCCGAAGCCGGTAAAACCAAAGGCGGCGGAGTGTGTTTCATGATAAACAAGAAATGGTGCGATCCCAGAAACATCTCCATCCTTTCGCGATCCTGCTCGCCTCACCTGGAACATTTATCAATAATTTGCCGCCCATTCTATCTGCCTAGGGAGTTTTCTTCAGTCGTCGCCACTGTGGTTTATATTCCACCACAGGCAGACACGGGACTGGCTTTATCTAGCCTCCATGATGCCATCAGCGGCTCCACAAACAGCCACCCCGATGCGGCTTTCGTCGTCGCGGGTGATTTTAACAAAGCCAACCTTAAGAAAGTATTGCCTAACTTTCACCAACATGTCTCCTGTCCCACACGAGGAGCAAACACACTGGATCACTGCTATTCTCTGTATAAGAATGCCTACAAGGCTCGTTCACTACCAGCCTTTGGTAAATCGGACCATGCCGCCATTTTCCTTACACCTGAGTACAAACAAAGGCTCGTTCAGGAACCCCCGGTGAGGCGGGAAGTTAAACGCTGGTCGCCTCATTCAGAGATCACACTACAGGCAGCTCTTGACGACGTCGACTGGGACATGTTCCGAGCGAGTTCATCGGACGTCAGCGAGTTCACTGATGTGGCGCTCTGCTTCATCAACACACTGACAGAGCAAGCCACACAAACAATAACTATAACGTCCTTCTCTAATCAGAAACCGTGGGTGGACAGTTCAATCCGCGCTGCAGTGAACGCCCGCACTGCCGCATACAACGCCGGTCTACTAACAGGGAATATGAGGGATTATAAATTATCCTGTTATGCTCTCCGACGCGCCGTTAAAGCCGCAAAGCTCCGTTATAGGGATCGCGTGGAGTCTTATTTCCAACTCAACGACTCCCGGCGGATGTGGCAGGGACTGAGGACCATCTGTGCTTTTGGAACGAAATCCTCTGCAGAAGTGAGAGCTGATCCGTTGCTTGTGAACGAGTTAAACTCTTTCTACGCTCGCTTTGATGGCAATCGCGGCAGCGCGACACCGCCGAGTGACGCGTCAGACAGAATCACTCAGAGCTGCAACAATCACGTGATCTCTGTCTCGGAGGATGACGTTCGTAGGACACTCAAACGTGTGGATGTTAGGAAAGCTGCTGGTCCGGATGGTGTTTCAGGTCGTGTCCTGCGGTCCTGTGCTGATCAGCTCGCTGGACTCCTCACATCCATCTTCAATGAGTCCCTTGCTACATCTGTGGTCCCAACCTCATTCAAAAAATCCACCATCATCCCTGTCCCTAAGAACAGTAAACCCTCTTGCCTAAATGACTATCGCCCAGTGGCTCTCACGTCTTTAGTCATGAAGGTCTTTGAGAGACTCATCAAAAACAACATTTGCACCTCCATCCCTGACACCTTGGACCCTCTTCAGTTCGCTTATCGTCCCAATAGATCGACTGAAGATGCCATCTCTCACGTCCTCCACTCCTCCCTCACACACATCGACAGCAAGAATGGGAACTATGTAAGACTGCTATTTATTGACTATAGTTCAGCCTTTAACACCATAGTTCCCATTAAGCTAACTAACAAACTCCTGGATCTCGGACTGAACTCTTCTCTCTGTCACTGGATTGAAGATTTCCTCACTGGCAGACCTCAGGTGGTGAGAGTAGGACAGTTCACCTCCACCTCCATCACCGTGAGTGTGGGAGCTCCACAGGGCTGTGTCCTCAGTCCCCTGCTCTACTCTCTCTACACGCATGACTGTTTGTCCACACACAGCTCCACCTCTGTCATCAAGTTTGGGGATGATACTGTTGTCCTGGGCCTCATTTCCAACAACAATGAGACCGCATACTTGGATGAGGTGGAGCAACTGACATCATGGTGCCAAGACAACTGTCTCCTTCTGAATGTGAACAAGACCAAAGAACTGATTGTGGACTTCAGGAAGAGACAGCAGCGGTCATATTCCCCTCTCATGATCAGCGGGACACCAGTAGAGAGAGTGAGCAGCTTCAAATACCTGGGTGTCAACATCTCCGAGGACCTGACCTGGACTGCACATATCCAGTCTCAGGTGAAAAAGGCCAGGCAAAGACTGTACCACCTGTGCCAGCTGAGGAAATTCCGGGTCTCACCAGCTATCCTGAAAACTTTCTATTCAGGGGCGATAGAAAGTTTACTAACTCAGTGCATCACAGCGTGGTATGGTAACAGCACCAGTCACGACTGCAAAGCCCTGCAAAGAGTGGTGCGCTTGTCCGAGCGCATCTCAGGGTCAGCTCTCCCGTCTCTGCAGGACATCTACATCAAACGATGCAGAGGCAGAGCTACAAAAATCATCATGGACATTAATCACCCGGCCAACCCCCACTTCACCCGGCTGCCTTCTGGTAAGCGCTTCCGTAGCCTGATGGCCAAAACTGAGAGACTCAGGAGGAGTTTCTTCCCACAGGCCATCAGACTCCTGAACGCTGTCACTTAACTACATGTGACTTCACCTCACTTCAGTATTAACAAACTCACATACTGATATTGCACTGCACTTTATTCTTGTGTTCATGTCACTACTCATTATAATGCTGTTTGCACATTACACTCCTGCACTTCTGTTATCCACAGATTTATTTTTATAGTCTCCAGTTTACTTTATCTCACTTATTTTATTCCACATCTCTTATTTCTTTTACTTGATTTATTCATAATTCTACATATGTATATATATATAGCACCTTATCCTATTCCTATTTTATCCTATCCCTATTTTATAATTTATTGTGCTTTTTTTGTTAATTGTTATTTGCTGTCCATGGAGCGGACCTGTTTACATTTCACTGCCGGTTGTATTCTGTATAACTGTGTATGTGACAAATAAAACTCTTGAACTTGAACTTGAACTTGAACTTGAACTTGAACTGTTGACGCTCGTGCAGCCTCTTGAGGAGAAATTACAACACTTGATGTAATTTTTTTTCCAATATCGTGAAGCCCTACTGCAGACTGGTACAGACATTCACAAACTATTGTCGACTCATCCATCCATGTGTGAACGAAAATACATTTTTAAAATAAATGATGCAGCGTAGTTTAATCGCCAGTGAGACTACTCTCTTATTTCACCCACCACTGATGCTCAGAACAATCCATGCATTCAAATAAAAAACAATTGAAAGGAAAAGGGGATCTTAATCAGATGAGGTGAACGCATCCAAATGTATAAGACGTGGCAGATGGCAGAGCCTGCAATCCACAAACACTCACAAAGAGCAAAAAACAACAATAAATGCCTGCTCTTTAGGAATTCGTGGACAGATGTTGATAACAAAAGCTTCAATCACTTTGTTTCTCTCATTCAAACACTTCAATACCTGTCCCTCATAACAAACCTTGCGGGTAATGCCCTAAAACACTGCTTCATTAAAGAAGTGATCCATTAGTACTGGTTTATGCTCATTTACATTCGTGCACTCACGCTGTAAGTGAATGAGCTGCTTTGGCATCTTGAAGTCTCCAGGGTAGAGCGAGTCATAGTAGGCGATGTTGCTCTCGGCCTCTGGGACAGGAATCACCATGTTATCCCTCTTCTCTCCGTACACCTGCTGGGCGGAAATTGCCCTCTGGAGATGGTGTTCCTACGGCAATCATAAACAAAGAGACATGTGCTTTAATAAACATTCCCATTCATATAAGAATCATATCGAACCCAAAAAAAATTTAAATTGAAATGTTGAAAAATCTGAAATTTTTTAATAAAAAACTCGATTTGCGTTTTGATTCCCCCCGCCCCCATTAAAAAAAAAAATTGCAAACTGTACATATATTTTAAATATATATATATATTTATTATATTTAATTAAAGTGCATCAACATAAAATTGCAAAGGCAAACCCTTTAAAAGTTGCTGTGCAGTGTGCCATAAAGATTGTTAAACATTATTTATACTGTATTTGGATTGAGCTAATAAACAAAAAATTGGTAACTAAAACAATTATAACATTAGTGTATCAGTATATGTACAACAGTGATATATTTCTCAAGTAAAACCGAACTTTTATTTTGACGGGTTGCCGTGAATACTTTTGAGTTTCTTTGTGTTTATGACATGACGGTGGTTTTTCTCAAATTAAACGATAAAATGCTTGTGAAGTGACTCTCAGAGCGGCTTTGGAGATGACGGACATGCATTTATGTCCTCGTATGAGATGGAAACCCGTGATTGTCACGCACAATTCTATGTAGGCCTGTGTTTGAGGTAAACTGCTGCGGGTCACACCATTCATACGCACGCACGCACGCACGCATACACACACACGCAGGACACTCAGGATTCGTAGCCTAAATAGTCTTTGTGCTGTTTAATATTCACATACACTATCACCAGATGCGTTGGTCTAGCAACAAGTGCAATCCACTTCACAGACACAGATTGCGTGTTCTGTTTAAACAATCGAAGTGCAAAAATACGGGATGTTTCACTGGAAAATACTAAATGGGAAGACGGCGGAAAAGAGCTAAAATACGTGACAAACCCGGAAAAGCAGGAGGGTTGACAGCTATGGCTCGGTTACAGGTGACAATACCACCACGCACACTAAACACCGTCTCCGATGGGGCACTAGTTGCAACTCCACACGACTGAAATCGAAGAGCATTTTTTTTGGAAGGAGCTGCTCTCTTTCGCCCATTCCCCAGCTATGTTGTTTGTGTATGCATGCGCTGCCATCGGCCGCAGGGAGTGTGCTACGGAAACCCTGAAGGAAGATTTGGCGAATGCAAAATGTATGTATTGCGCTATACTGCCGAAGGGGAGAAAAAAAAATCTCATTTTTTTTCCTTTTTTTTTTCCCGATTTGACCTACCAACTCGATCAATTTTTTTTAATCAATCAAATCAATTTTTTCCCCGGCCCTAGATTACATCCAGGCGCATTTTCAGTTTGTGCCTTTGGAAGTTTTTTTCACAAATAATGAAGTTGGTCCCGATCACAATTCAAATTACATTGAAAACAGTTCAATGAAAACAATTTAAACAACAAAACAAAACAAATTAAAGGCTACGATGAGTCTGCGATGAATCATCGCCCTACTATAGTACAAGAAAGCGTCACAGCATATGATGCTGACATGAAGATGAATTTAAACCAGGAAGTTGAAAATAGAGCAACAAGGCTTAAAATTAACTAGTTTTCTCCCACATTCAAAACTAACAGATGGTAACATCGTCTTCCGTGATGTTCAACACACAACTTCTGTTAAAATCTCAGAAAATTTGGTTTAGGGTTTCATGACCCTTTAAGACTCAAATCAAATAAACAAATCGCTTTGAACAGAATGTCATTGGTTTAAAGGCCATTTGCTAAGATACTTGCAAAACACATGACAATATGCAGAAGCAGCATGGGGTTCAAAATATCAGTTTTGATTGTCATCATCACCAGCTGGATACCAAACAAAGCAATGCATAATTTCCCCCCACAAAGATTGTAGAAACATTCAGCAATGATCAGCCTTGGTTAATTTCCTCCCAGACGCATTTATACAAAAATATGTGCTGACCCAGAATAAGGTTCATCGCTGATGACTGACTGACAGACAGACGTCACGATTTCCCACGATTACAATAAAAAAATTACATTGAAAACAGTTCAATGAACACAATTTAAACAACAAAACAAAACAAATTAAAGGCTACTGGATGTTATACCAGAACTAAACCAATGATATTTAAATGGTGGACCCCAGCATGTTTCCATCTGGACCGCAAGACAGAACGGTAGCACAATTTTCCTGTTTCTAGTTAAAGTGAGCAGTGTCAAAACATCAGTGTAGATCACACTTCATTCAACACATCCTCCTCACATCCTAATGTGACGTGAGCCACATTAACAGAGCATAACGCTCAAACACCATCCCAAGATGTCATCATCCATCGTGCTGTTTCATTGAAGACATCTCTTCTGATGCCAATTTGGTAGACATTGCCTCTTCTGGGTTAGGGTTGAGCGATGCAAGAATCCTTCAGTAACAAAGCCAGTTTGGTCTTTGAACCATCTCTCCTGATCATTGCACCAAAACTACACTGCATTTCCAATTACGCAACCCTTTTGAGCTTTTCTTTACACCCCTTGTGAATTTGTAATATAGATCAAATGACAAATGAGATGAGCTGTGGTTTCAGAGCAAATTAAACCATTTTAATGCAATAACCTCAACCAGTTCACAAAAACCTCTTTGAATAAGTAGGCCACACAAACAGGCAGCATAAACCAAATAAAGATAGCGCAGTTCCCAAAAATGCATCCTTTTGGGAAATGAAAAGTCTGACAACAACATAATCGTAATTGAACTTCGAAAATACAAATCATTCGACCAGTTCGCCTGACGTCATGCACCTCAGGAGGTCAGCTGAAATGATTACACTTGGCATAAGGAAAAAAAAGACATTACGCATGATGGCCTAGAGGCATTTGACCAGAGGAGCTCAAACTAACTTGGGTGACGTAATAGCTGTGAGAAAGGAAACAAAATGTCTATTTACTTAAAAGTATTAACATTGCGTTCCTGCCAGCCATCGTTTAGAAACTAACTTTCATTAGGTCATTAGCATTACAACTCTCTCTTTGTCTCACACACACACACACACACACACCTCGTCTTAAATGACTCAGCTGCGAGCCTCTCGAAAGGAGGCAATTATCAGCAGACAAAAGCCAGACTTCCTTTGGCATAGTCCTCTGAATAACCTTCGGATTGCAAATGCTCCCCCCGCCAAGGGTGACCCCGTCACTGACCTTAGAGGATCATAATTACAAACAGATGAGAGAAGAGAGAACAAAATGGTCATAAAACACACAAAAAAAGCTCTGAAAGAATCCAAAACACGATCTCCAAGTGTTTATAACCAAGATCTCTTCTAAAAAAAACTCCCTGATAATGAATACAGGCAACCATATTTTGTAACCTTTTTTAGGGGGTATTTCAGATTTTTTTTGGTATGGCTAAAGCGTGACATTCACATTATTTAACAAAATACTTAGTAATACAAAAACCAGTAATATATTATAAATGCCAAGCCGAATGCCATTGTAAAAATGTGTGCATTTTAGTTGAATTGCAGTAAATCTATCTAAACTTGAAGTCCCAGTCTGTACATGGTAGATTTTTATAAAAAGGGACAGTGGATTCATTGTGGTATTAACTAGAGGTGCAATGGTTCAAATTACTCATGGTTCGGTTTATCAAGGTTTCGGTATGTGCTATGTTCAAGAAAAAAAGGACTACTGCCAAATAAAAATAAAGAAAAGAAAAAAAAGCATCTACAAGCTTAAAAAAAAGCATCTACAAGCAACACCACAAATATATACAATAGATCAAAGATATTAATAAAATGAACATGGCTTTTTCAGTTTTCTTACGGAAGTTTTCATGTACAAAAATGGAATAATCAAATGTAAAACAACACTGCATGGTTTTCACTTCATTAATTAAAGCTAAATCCTGATTAAAGTAAAAAAAAAAACTGAATTAGCCAAGAGCAGTGAGTGATTTCCTTGTCTTTTGTTGTTTGATCAACATTAGAGGGCTTGTAAACACTCCTTCACGCCTTCTTGCGTTTGAATGTTTAAAAATGGCACAGACGATATTTTGTTGGTACCTTGGTGCTGGTGATCAGCTGACTCCTAAAGTTTTTGATATTCTTCATATTCTGTGTGGTGGTCAGTTCATAGCAGTGACAGAAATCATCTTTCCAAAAAGTTTAAATGTATTTTTTCATTTTATGAAAATGTTTACTTATATTAGTAAACTTGAATACAATCAATAATTGATTTGATCACGTGTTATGCTAATATCCGGATTCTTCCTGTGATATTTATTAAATATACATGCAGTGAAAGTGTGCTCTCGCACTAGTCTAATCGCCAAGACTACATCACGTACGCACACACACGCTCTCTGGGTGTGTGCAAGGGATATACTCGATAATGTCGCACATTGTTAAAACAACAATTACGATATTGCAGACGATATATATATACCGCACACCCCTACTTGACATGTGTATAAAATCAAGAACCTAGGCATGCAGACGCTTCTACAAACATTTGTGAAAGAATGGCTCGCTCTCAGAAGCTCGATGAACTCAAGTGTGTGATATTACACAGATGGGAAACTAAGTCCATTTGTGAAATTTCCTCACTACTAAGTAGTATATGGTCAACTGTTAGTGGTATTATAAAGTGGAAGCAATTGAGAACGACAATAATTTAGCCACGAAGTGACTAAAGCATAAAATAACAGCAGGGTTATCGTATGCTGAGGCGCACAGTGAGCAGAAGTTGCCAACTTTCTGCAAAGTCATTACCTACAGACCTCCAAACTTCATGTGGTCTTCAGATTAGCTCAAGAACAGTGTGTAGAGAACTTCATGGAATGGGTTTCCATGTCAGAGCAGCTCATCCAAGCCTTGTGTCACAGTTTAATGCATAGCGTCGGATGCAGTGGTGTAAAGCACGCCACCACTGGACTCTACAGCAGTGTTAAGGTCATCTACAAGTAAAGGCAGACATTCCCAAACGTCTGGCAATAGTGTACCTTAGCATAACTCTGTTTTTACGTTATTCAACAAACCATGTTACATATTCAACAAACCACGTGACATGCGTAGTCTGATTTGAGATTAACCGCAGTGAAAGTGCGTGCCGAACAGTGGGTGGAGTGTCTTTTACAGACAATGGTTACAACCCTAGTATTACCTCACTGTCAGCCCTCTCCACTGATAAACACATTGCTACTTATTTTTGTTTACTTGTCGGCTAGTTGTTTTTGGTGTCACAAAATCAATTAAAAAACAAACAAATAGGGCTGCGCGATATTGGGAAAATATATAATTGCGAATATTCTGGGTAAAATTGCGATTGCGATTTAAAATGCGATTTTTGTTATTATAATTTTTTACAAATGAAAAGTGTGTATATAACATTTTGTGTTTTTATATTAACGTGACTAATAATAATAATTATGATTATTATTACTGCTAAAAATATTTAACCATTAGGAAATATTACCATTACAATAACCTTTTCATAATGACAAATAAAAAAAAAAAAAAAAAAGAGTACGTCAGAATAAACATAATATAATAATAATTATTATTATTTTAATTAATATTTTAATTAATATTTTACATATCATTTACAATTAATATTTTAAAATTAATATTTTACAGAAAACTTATTTTACAAAAAAAAAAAAAAACTGCTGGGTTACCTATTAATATGCAGACAGCCTATGACTAAAAAACATTAGAAAGGTCTAAGCCTAAGGAGTTATTCTTAAAGTCTGTCTTGAATATGAAATATGAACCTCTTGTGCATCCACTGTGGGGGAAAAACTCTGTACATTGAAGAAAAACATGGATTGTCCAACACATTTATAATTTTTTAAGTTTATTACGTTTTAAAATGTATTAAGCATTATTTTCTTATTATTGATTACCCAAACGTTTTTAATTCATACTAAAGGCCAGAGGGCGCCCTCGAGCGGAAAACGCCACATTTGCCTCAGAGAAGTAATGGACGTTAGTTTTCAGGAAATCCATGATGTGAAGCTAACGCTGTGTAAACAGAAGATAGAGACGCTTTGATTAAACATGACGACAATAAACAGGACTTCAGCAAAATATGGTGTATTTGAGTTCTTCAAGCTGTCAAGGATATTTTCATAATAATAAAGTGTATTATAATGCAGTGCTGATTGACATAGAGTACTATAAAATAACACATCGTCTGCCTCACTCTGATGAGAAGCCACATCAGCTCACAAACACTCGACTGATGATATAAAGTGAGGTAAAACATGTTATTAAACGTTGCCTTTTGTTGAACAGGTTTATGAACGCTTCACTAGTTTGTGAAGATGTTTGACTCGTGTTGCTTTCTCAAACTCACGTTATAAGGGACTCAAACTAGCAGTCTTTCAGACGGAGCAGCTTTTATCACAGAGCCGCTCTTTGCTAACACACTGGGCATTTATTTAATTAATTAAAATCGCAGCCTTTGAGCTTTGATAATCACACACAAGCCAAATCGCGATTGCGGTTCGATTTCGATTAATCGTGCAGCCCATACAATCAAACAAAAAAAACACCAAAATCTGTCAATTTTGTGGTGGGGCCAAACATGTACAAATTTGAACCACTGGCCCAACAAGGCCAGTAGAAAAATAGTATTGAGCCCTGACTGCTGTTCGAAGCAACAATACTGATCTTGCAGAATATGCAGAATCATTTGCAAAGTCCTGGCATTCTATCCAGGAACTAGAGGCACACAAGCAGGTCAAGCTTGTCTGGAATGCTGCCACGACCTCTAGCCCAGACGACACTCCAGAATAACGCAGGGAGAAGAAAACCATCATATCTGGGAAAACCGGTTTGCTGGATTGACGGTATTTGCCAAAGCAGACACATCTGCCAAGAATTCAAGGCCCTACATAGGATACTAACATAGCTTAAACAATAACCACTAGGGGTGTAAGAAAATATCGATACACTTGAATATCGCGATATTATGTTTGGCGATATTGTATCGATTCTCAAAAACGCTGTATCGATATTTATATATTTATTTATTTACATCCAAGTTTCGTGGCTTTGTGTTCGGTTTAAACCACAGACTGTATAACACCCAACCGCTAGATGGCAGTGCTATCTCAGAACGTATAACTGACACGGAGCCGGAGAAGCGCAAGGTGAAAGTGCTAGTGTTTACATTACAGCTCTCAAGACGATAGAATTATTCCGCTCTTGCAGTATACAGAGCTGAAGTGTGGACTCATGTTGGCTTCAGCTATAAAGAAGCCACTAAGGAAATTGACAAGAATCATTTTGTTTGCAAAATAGGCCAAGTTATAATCTAATACTCGGGAAACACATTGAAACAGAGAGCTCGCTTAACATCCTGACGTCACCCGCGCTGCTGAGAAGCGTTTCGATAGAATGTCCTGCACGCTTTCCTCTCAGTAACAAAATAAACACACTCCAAAACTGACAGCGGTGGCAGGAGAACGAAAGATAATAGCGATGTGGATATGGATGCACCAGCTCTGCAGCTCAGTAACGTTACTTGAAATAGCACTTTATACAATAGACTGCTTTATAGAAAACAGCTTTAGGGTCCGATCACACAGAACGCGTTTTTCAGGTTTTTCATTCAAAAATGAGCAGTGCACTTTAATGTTTCTAGGTAACCCTCGAATCACCTGTACTGTCAGTCAAATCAATGTAACGGTCAACACAACGGAAGGCCTGCCTCTTCATTCATTCGTTTGGACAACAGAACATAAGCGTGATGATGTTGCACGCTTTTCTGCTCAGAGTTGACTTTTTTTCAACTTCATGCGCTCGGAGCGCTCCTTCAGAAACGCGAGGCGCCCAGGGCGCATAAGCAGCGCGCATAACGCTCTCTGCCAACCGAAATCCATTCAAAAAAGGCTTCTCGCTGCAAAAACGCGTTCTGTGTGATCGGGGCTGCTGTGTTAAATATAAAACAAACAGTCATTCAGTCATGAAATGGACTGCACTTTCTGTTGTTAAATAGCCACTGCTATACTGTGAACCTTTAAAACATATACACATAAAGAATCCTGCAGTCACTTTACATTCCCCTTAACTTAGATTGCACATTGCATATGATTAGTGATATAAATGAAACTGTATTAATTAAATAAAATACTTTGTCTCGTGTTTTAGGCTTATGGTTGTGTTCTTTATTCTTTTAAATTATAAAAAACAAAAACACACAAAAAAGAAATATTGCAATATATTGCCTCTCTTACAATATCGCAATATATTGCAATATATCGTATCGTAACCCCTGTATCGTGATACGTATTGTATCGCCAGATTCTTGGCAATACACAGCCCTAATAACCACACATCACATTACTGAAAACAAAGCATCATGCTTGGCAACTGTGATTAAAAAAGACAAATAAATGTGAATAAAAAGGAATTCATTACGATTAGCCAACTGAACTTAAAAAAAAAAAAAAAAAAAAAAAAAAAAAAATCACAGACGAAGAAATTTGCAATTCCACTTGCACTGGATACACTGAAATTACAAACCTCACCACAAGTTACAAACAGTTACATAAAATAACCGTGTAACTTACACCTTCAAAATGAGCTTGTCTGAAACAGTTGAAAATAGTAGAAAAACTGTTCAAGGGTTACTAGAGTTCAGATTCAGAAGAAAACCAGCTATACCAGATAATAAATATCCAATATCAGCATGCAGACAACATTTAATTAATGTATGTTTGTTGACAAAGTAGGAGGAATTTGTGGCTTTCACTGAGGTTTCAGATGACAAAATAAGCCTCTCTTCTCTCCTATTACTCAAAAGATAAAATGACAGCTACCTGCAAAGAGACAGAAAGAGTCTAAAAATAAACTTCATTTAAGAAAATTAGAGAAACTCAAAATGATCTAAAAGGAAATTCATAGAGATCTGTGATGTCTCATTGTGCATGAGGTCACACAAGGTTTATTAGGAGAGCAGCAAAAAACACATTTCAGGTGCCATTGGGGTATGCATTATAATGATTTTAGATTGTAAATGATAAAAAAAGTCTCCAAGATCTGCCATTGAAAAGAGAATTGCAGTTACAGCTCTGGCACAGCTATGCGTTCCAACATACTGTGCAGCGAGAAATATATTCCCAACATGTTTAGCAACTCATCGGCAGGGTTACGCTCACATGGCATTTCATCAGTCTTTTATTCGCATGTTTTTTTAAGCCTCGCCAGTTAAGCTTTTTATTTGCACGCTGTTCTGACAAGCTTTTCTGAGCGTGTACACCTAAAGCGCACAAACACTTGCTGTCAAACAGCAACTGAGTGCCGAAATAAGTTCTCTTTTGCGTCTCGTTGTACTTAAACAGTATGTAACAGATTATTAGATCCGTGCATTCAAACTTAAAGTGACAGCAGCCTAACAAACCTGCTGTTGTCTGTGTGTATAAAGTTAACCAAACAACAAAGAGAAAATAATTTACTGCTCTTGACTGAATAATTTCAGGGGTGGTTGTAAACGGAGATATTGTCTTTTATAGTTATGGCAGTTTATTGCCTACAAAAACGGGCGGTTTGGACTACAACAAGCTTCTTCCTGGGTTGGTGACATCATAAACCTTTGCTATTAACATTGACACTGCTCCAGATGTGACTTCTGCCCGTAATGGTAAGGGGCATGGTATTTCAGGACAACCTGTGCTTGGCACTTCAGCCAATAAAAATACATGAAACTACATTTGGCCATCTAACCAATCTAAGACCATTGCGTTTTTCGGAAGAATGGGCTTCATGGAAGCAGGAAGCAAACGAGCCGTTCAAATGACAGTGGAGACAGCGGTGTGGAATATAAGGTAAAATATAAGAAAAATATGGCATTTAAAAAAGAAGTATAAAGACATGTTATACTGGCCCCATAAACACAAGCCTAGAAAAAAAAACACTGAACCACCCCTTTAAAAATGCGTACCTCGCTTACAGTACCAAGCCTCCCCCATACGTGATATTAAAATGTAAGACATTACCCAGATATCAAAACAAGAAAATTTCACAAATACTAGTAGTTTTATCAGTATTTACCATACTTTCAATACAAAAATATACAATATAAAATTTTTTTTTCAAATAAAAGCATTTTCTTATAATATTTTAACCATAGTCATCTTGTATTCAGAACAAGTCTATAAACAAGTGAAGTCTGTAGCTTTTTATTTTTGTTTATTCAATTTCTTGAATGCTACTGTTACAGTAAATACAGTGTATTTATAAGTTACACTGTAAATACTGTAGCTCAAAATATTAAATATCACTAATTTAATCTTATTTTGTATTTTTTTCCTATTACTTTCCCATCATAAAGATAAAACAAAAGTGAACTAAGATTTGGGTCATATTAAAGATGCGGCATGTAGGATGGACAGCTACTGGTTGAAATGGGTACACTGTAAAAAAAAAAAAAAACAACCTAGATTTTCTCTAATTTAAAATTTTACAGTGACTGGTCACATCTACATTTTTCAGTTAGCAAAATTGAATTTCTGTGAATTGATGCAATTTAATTCAGCCGTCAGGGCACTGATCAGGGAACTGTCCTGACTACTAAACTAGAGAGCTGATTGAGATGCACCCGTTGTTCCCCCCGTCCTTTCCTCCTCAAACGCAACCAGGGATGGAAATTAGGACTGGGACGGTTACTGTTTTACCGCAATACCGCGGTCATGTGATGCCTACCGTGGGTCTGAGATAGTCACCGCCATCACCGGGAAAAAAATAAATATTATTCATATTTTTTGCTAGAAAAACTAGCATGTTCACTTTATCATGATTTTTTTTTTTATTTGTATAAAAATATATAATTTACTAACCCGAATAAGGACTCAGCCGTGCTAGTTTGCACGTGAGGGGAAAAAAATTGCTTGCTTCCACTTAGGAGGAGTTGTGCACTTTTTATTTTAATATCTCGTTTCACACCATTTTCTAGACTAATTAAAACTATAATTTCAAGCTATAATATGGACCCAGTGTTTTTTTTAATGTGAACGCTGTTTTGCGTGATTTTTACCACAGGGGTGAAGCACAAAGCTTTTACAAGGGAAATAAATTAGCAGATGTTACATTGCAGCCTTGAACACAGGCTATGGATTCCGGCCGAATGAGAGAGGGAGGCTGAGCCCAATTTAAGATTTGTCAGCTTTTTAATTCTGTTTTGCAATCTGGTCATCCGATATTTCGATTTCCGTGAATTTTACAATAGGCCTAACGTTAGTCTATTTTATCCCACGGGACAACTCGTTTCTCGCGTGCATTGAAAAAAGTTTACAAAGAGGCGAAACAGTATGCTACTTTTATTTACCCGCCACAACTCAAAATCACCCGTCTTTGGCTGGTGGCGGGTGCTAATTTCCATCCCTGGACGCAACACTCACACAACTGACAATGAAAGCCACACCAAGTTGATTTATATGCGTTTTAATAATATGCTGTCATTCTTAGATATTTTTAGATGGATGCTGAGCCTTTCAAGGTCTGGTAGAATCTGTGATCTCTGACGCTGTTTGTTTGCTGGCTTCAATAAAAGCAATAGGCTGCATTTTTTGCAATCTGGCAACCTGGAGTGTCAAAATTCTACTGGGTAAACCGGCAGCGTGACAGTTTCTCACAAAACAATTGAAAAACAGACATTCCAACACGAAATGTACTAAGCATGGGCAACAGATGTCGAGTACTCGAGTGTGACAGCGACGATTGATCATGAAAACGATGATCGCCCTGACTTTAAAACATATTTGTCTTTTTCGGATTGGTTATTGCACCATTTTGGACAGGAACTGAGGTCTGATTGGTTAGCGTAAGGCAGTCCGCCTTCCAAACCGTGAAATAAAGTGAAACTGAATGCGCAGTGATGCCTGGAAGCACTGTGAATGATCATGCAATACCAGTGTTTCCCTTACAATGTATTCACATAGTCATATTTTTGGGGAGAATGAGAACCTGTACTTTTTTTTCTGTCAGCTTTTACTTTTACTCCACTACATTTCCTACATAAAATGTATACTTTTACTCCGATACATTTCCCAAAGCATTTTTGTTATTTACTACAAAATAAATTGTAAAGACTGCAAGCAATCGTGTGCAAACAAGTGCTCGCGCAACCGCTTGCTATTAGCGACTGACAGTGAGACTGCACGTAGCAAGAGCGGGACACTTCAAAAACGGATTTAAAACAGACAACAAAACGGTATGTTATACACTACAGTTGTACCTGCTTTACTATCACTATAAAGTAATTAATTTGTTGACTAGAGGCTGTATCAATGCAACCGAGGCAGATGCTAACATTAGTAACGGTTACCTCAAGCAATGTAACAATCACACGCAAGTCTGACTCAAATGTTTAATATTACGTTTGTTACCATCTAACTTTATTTGCATTCTTTTATATCCATCTGGATGCTTTCATGCAGCGAAGTGGCATATTTGAAGCAAGTGACATGAAGAATCAAAACTATCCTCACGCAGCTGACAGAAACAAACAAACCAGACACTCATTTGTGTTTTTTAACATCACTGTAGCATATTTTGATTAGATAACAATCAACTGTTCTACAGTAGAAGCAAATAGTTTGTGAGCGTGACATTTCCCCACTGAATAGTGATATTAATCAGATCCATTATTGGTTTATTAAGACATATTGACGTGATATAGATCTGTATACCTACAGCTCCAGCCACAGACCTGTATACCTATGGCTCTCTCACAGACCTGAGAAATAGGCTAAAGGACAGCACCTGGCCACATGCAGGTGCATTAATGCTTGAATCTTTTGATCATCGTTGTATGTCCATTTCTATCCACAAAACTTGCCAGAAGTCATGGTTTAAGAGTTTTTTTAAAAACATATTACGGAGGTGCATGACCCTGGACCCCCGTAACAGCACTGCTGCTGTTTTTTTAGGGGAAACACTAAATACAGTGCAAGAGTGCAGCGCCAATCGGTCATATACAGTTCTCATACAATGAGAACACAATTGTAATATAATGTTGTATTCTCTGTGCTTTAGTTCCCCGTGTGTCAGCTGTTAAAGGAAATCCACAACGAGAGTCAGAGTTCATGTGCGCATTTGCATCCTTTTCCACAGATGCAAGTTGTAAGATTACTTGTTTAATACTTAATTATATGTTGTCTATATCTGATTAATCTCATATAGGACAGCGTTTGGTTGAGTTTAATAACAAGCTAGCAATGCGCTGCCGTTACATCGGCTGGTGTTCATTCTCTTCAGCTTCAGCTCAAATGCGAACAGCCCAACATTATCGACTCTGGGTTATCTGAGACAGTCATATTCTTTATAGATAGGCCATTTCTTTTTCAAAACCATTGATAATAATAATGCAGCAGTGTTACAGTTTTTTTTAAAAACAGTATCCGTTTTAAAGTTGTTTCTCATGGATTCGAAAATGCGCAGCGATGCTCTACTCACGATAAATGAAAAATAAAATTGTTTTCAAAGTCGTTGCCCGTGCGGTATTGTTAAGCCTGTAAAATACTAGCATGGCCAAGATCACATATGCATTTGAGTCCTTTTGGGCAGATGTAAAATTGTAATAGGCATATATATGATTAATCATATAGGAGGCGCTTTGAGTTTATTATCCGCTAGCAAAGCTCTGTAGGATAGTGTATTCACAGTTTCAGCTCAAATACAATGCCCAATATTATTGACTGGGTTATTTGAGACTGTTATTTTGTTTCGTTTTCAAAGACATTTAAGCATCATAATCTAGCAGTTATTTTTTTATAGTCATATGTTCATATTTGTGCATAGACATCTCATGTTTGTGTCAACATTAACTATCGCAACAGTCTTAAAATAGTTTCATATCTCCATGACAGTGACGCCCTTCCCCCCCACACAAGCCCACGATTAATCGATTACTCGTTTTTGAGACCTATCAATGATCGAAATGAGAAATTGACAAAAAAGCCCATACCTAAAACGTAAATTTCAAAGTTTATCTGAGAAAAATGTAGATGAATTTAACATGTTAATAATAATAAAATAATCGGTTTCATTTATGTAGCGCCTTTCTTGGGTCCTCAAAGTGCTTCCATAATGTTCCCTAAATATCTGCAATCTTTGAACTACTATCTTTAGTAAAGTCAAAACTTACATACAGTATCTTTAACCACCCCTATTTTGGCCTAAATCCTGTCATTCTTTTGTACATTTGTTAAAGCTGCATTTTTAAAATAGGGTAATTAAATCACAGACAGTTCCCACGCTGTTCAGAAAGGAAGTTCTGGCACCTTATGCCACCTCCCAGTTCACAGTAAATCAACTATGGTTGTTCAGGCATTAAAAAATGACAAACAAATCAAATGTGACAAAAATATAAGTCACCAGACTGAACAGCACGCAATACATTTTGACTTCTTTGGGGAATTGTAAAAACTTGTGACCCTTGACATTACAGCTAGAAGACTAAACGGACAGTAAATTAGTTTAACCCAGCCTTTATGGATGACTAAACATTTATCCGCAGAGAAACCCACTCAGCCACACATTCCAAACAAACCGTATGTCCAAGATTTAACCATCCACATCCTACAGTCAATTGCTGTCAGAGAAATTTGAGTCACAAGATTTGAAAAAGCTTAAAGCTAAGCTAAGAAACATTAACTCTCAAGAAATATCCCCTGCAGTAATAAGAAAGACTGCAAGCATCCACCAATAAACAACACAGATGATTCACCGAAACTAAACCAAACTGGTTTTCAATGGTCTTTCCAAGAATCATAGGGGCTTGTTGAACATCATAGCCAAAGGTCACCCAGATCACAGCTGACAAAGAGAAAATGCACTTTAAATTTGGGCTGTCACGTACGATTATTTTGGCACTCGAGTACTCCAACGATTATTATGTTTTGCGGTTCTAAAAGTAGACCCAAGCGAGCAATTAGCTTTTTTTAAAAAAAAAAAACAATGACGCAATAATAATTGGTTCAAATAAAGTATCAAAAGCAAGTAATCATTTGGTTTTATTTAACAACAGTTAAAATACATATACTGGTAATTATTGTTACAGCTCATCATTGTTTTAATATTGGCCAAATATTTAATTCAAATGTCCACTTAATCTTTAATATTTGGCCACTTCTTTAAGATAGAAATGCACTGCAATTTCTTGAACAAGAATATGTGGACATCAAAACAGAGAAAGGGGTTAACCTTTTATTTTTGAACAAACAGTTTGCATATTTAGAAACATATTCTGCTGTTGGAGCAGGTTTAAAAATGTTTCACTGTATGGCAAACATTGCGTTCCCAGATGAGCATTATAAGCAACCTGAACTCACTATATGCAGATAGAGTTTGAGATGCTCTACGCATGTAAATGATAACACTTCATGTGGAGGAGCATTTGCAGTGAATGGAGATGTACGTAACCTACACGCATTCAATTCAATGTAGCGCTAAGATTAAATCTGCAGTGCATTTATTTCATTGAATCGCAGCCATAGTGAATTCACGATAGCACTGTGCTATAGTATGGTTTTAATATTTTGCGCAGCCTTAAACGGTTTAATAAATAACACTACTAATTAATTATTAGTATCTGTATTCTCATCCATGGAAGGCACCACTTTCGGATATTTTCCCAGTGAATCTACAGGTAAATTACAATTGAGGATTTTTTTTCAAATAGAATTTAATCGAGGCATCATGACAGCACTAACTAGGGATGCACCGGTTGACCGGCCCAAAAACGGAACGGTTTCTTCTTTTCTTTCCACCGATTTTTCCTTAAGTGCGCCTGCTTGCGCAATCCACACATGCTTATATTGCAATCATTCGCGAACATGTCACTTGTGTGGAAGTATTTTGCAATATGTGAGCAGGACTGGAAATGCAGAGCTACCTGTCTGAAGCACAGATACCAAGAAGCGAACAGCCGTTGGTGTACTGGCACACAAATACGGTAAGAGCTGCTTTCCTGCACTCGCTGAAGTTGGGCGAGCTTTCCTCTCGGCGCCGTGCACAAGCGTAGATAGTGAGCGCTTGTTCAGCTCAGCTTCTCACATGTTGGAAGAGAAATGAAACAGACTAACTTGTGAGAAAGCCGAAATGCTTCTGTTTGTAAAAAAGAACATCCATGCACTTTTGAAGTGAAATACTATCAGTTAAGGATGATCATTTTTATTTTATTTTTTATTTTACCTTACCTTAATTATATTGACTTAATTTGATGTAGCATCTTCGTTTTTTCATTGCACTAAACATTATTTGATTTAACATTTTCGGAACAATGTATATACTTTTTTAAATTATTTAATTAAATTATTTATTTTAAAGGTCCCGTTCTTCGCTATTCCATCTTTCAAACTTTAGTTAGTGTGTAATGTTGCTGTTAGAGCATAAATAATACCTGTAAAATTATAAAGCTCAAAGTTCAATGCCAAGCGAGATATTTTATTTAACAGAAGTTCCCTTTCAAAGCCTACAGCGAACGGCCGGTTTGGACTACAGCAGGAAGCGCAGGGATGTAATGACGTCACTAGAGCCGTTTGTTGACTAACCCTCCTCCCACAAGAACACGTTAAATAGGGGGTGTGGTCTTGTTGCTCTCCCACGTGGAGAAGAGCGCGCATTCAGCGCTTGCATCTCCCCGTAATGGTAAGAGGCGGGACCTTTCCGGGCAAAGTGCGCTAAGCTGCTGTCCAATCACAACACGGGAAGCGCTGGCCCAATCAGAACTCGTTACGTGTTTCTGAAGGAGGGACTTCATAGAACAAGGAAATCATCAGGCCGTTTTTAGGACAGAGAAAACAGCGCTGTACAGATAAGTAAATGGTGTGAAAAATACTGTGTTTTTTTAGACGCGAAACATGAACTCTACTCTGTTATATTGCACACTGTAAACATAATCAAAGCTTAGAAAACACGCGAAGAATGGGACCTTTAATTTAACTAGTTAAGACTTTTTTTTCTTTAAACTGAATTTAAAAACAAATGCTGATTTAAAAAAATTCTTTGTTAGGATTGTTGAATGTGTGTTGATTGGATTGCAGAATATGCATATGTTAAAGTTAATACGTAATGTTAATTTTTAAATAGGTCAACCTAATTTAACTACCTATTAATTTCAGATTGCAAACTTGTTTTCATTGGCCAAAAGCCAAATTGGCCTATTAAATACCAAATAAACATCTTGTTCATGTATACTTTCTTTCTTCATTATTTGTTGCTTAAAATAAAATAGGAAATCGGCCAGTTTGCTTGAAAAAATAAAAAAATAAATCGGTATCGGAATCGGCCAGGTAAAATCATGATCGGTGCATCCCTAGCCCTAACCAAAGTTTATAACAACTAAAAATATCCATGTTTGTATTTTCGTACAAATTAAAAACATTTGAGAAAACGGTGACGTCATGCACATTACGTGTTCAGTCTATAGGGGCGTAGTGTTTCTTTACAAAGTTACATGGCACTTCTTTACAACTACTGGCCTGGCAGCATAATGCAGCGTTTTTGTGTGTTTCGCAGATCCGTGTGAAAAGGCATCGTTTTGACAAGGCAGTTGTCTATATGTTAAAAACTTTTGCATTTTTAGTACATTGTCATGTAAACATACACTAAAATGATCAAAACAAATTCAAACTTTAAAGCAATGCAGCATAGATTCTCTATTCTACACCAGGGACATCTTAACCCGCTTTAATGAAGCAACGGTTACCAGCATTTGGGCAGGAACTTATCATCACATATATAGGGCTAGTTCGCCCAAAAATGAAAATTCTGTCATTCCAAACCCCTAATGCTTAGTTTCTTTCATTTTTGGAACAACAGAAAATATATTTAATGAAATATGAGAGCTTTCTGTCCCTTCATTGACATCTACTCAACTGAAACTTTGAAGCTTCAAAAAGTTTGTAACAAGAAAAATTAATCCATATGATTTGAGTGGTTTGCCAGAATTTTCTAAAGAGACACGTTTGCTTATAATGAAGAGATTTAATTTAGGCTTTTACCTATGTAAACAATAATCTATGCTTATCAGATATGGTAAACGAAGAGCCATACATTATAGTTCTCCTTTTTAATCAGATTAGAAACGCGCCACGTTCTATTTTGTCATCATACTTGATCGTTCAACTACTCGTGTAACTATATTTAAATAGGGAAAATGTGGAGGTGTTTGGTACTTCTAACTTGATCTCTGTTTGGTACCATAGTGAATGAACTGGGCTTAGGGAGCTAAGCTAAATGCTATCAGATCGTCACTGCGTGTCAGAGAGATTAAGTGCACGCACTGAGACGAGAGAGGTGTGTATCAACTCGTTTAAGTTAGAGGGAATAACATAGTTTAATATGAAAAGGCAGTGAAGTATCCCTTTAAAGCAACGAAGTGGTAGTTGTGTGGACTGTCAATGGAGGGACAGAAATCTCTCAAATTTTATTATAAAAAAAAATCTTCATGTGCTGTCTTAAGGGTTTTGGAACAACATGAGGGAGAGTCGTTGATGACAATTTTTTAATTTTTGGATTAACTAACCCTTTAAAAACAAGCACACTTAAAAAAAAAACTAGGCCTCTCCTTTCCAATAAGAGAGTGCAAGTGTGAAAAGGCTTTTGACACCCTAATTTGAAGATGGGCCCCAAGCACACACGCTTCATCTTTTTACAAGAGCCTCAGGCTTACTTGTAACTGAATTTTTAAAAAAAAATCTAGCTGCAATTTAATTCTGCAAACATTGCATACAAATAAAAAATTAATAAATTTAAAAAAAGCTTCTACTACCAACCAAACAGCCTCTTTTATTGAACCTCACCAGTACAAGAGACACTGACATGCTCCTGATATTGTCCATGTTAACACGCAAATCCTTTTCTGATGTTTATTTTAATAAAAGATGCACATATGCAACCAGTGCAAACTCAGAAAACTAAGAAGAATCTCTTCTGGAAATTCTAAAGATGGTCACTCAGTAATTTAACAATCTCATTCATTTTAATTACCATCCCTAACTGTAACACAAATGATCTCAATGATTTGAAAATGTAGGTAATGGTGTTTCTTTTAATAACCGTAAAACGCAAGGTTTCACATGACCTCATATTCAGATCAATATGTGCCAGGGGTCTTATTTTGATCACAAGACCAAAAAAAATCTGGCTTATGGTAAAAGCAATCCCATTAAAGGTGCACTATGTAGGATTTTGCAGTAAAATATCCAAAAACCACTAGGCCAGTGTTATATATTTTGTTCAGTTGAGTACCTACAATATCCCAAATGTTTCCAACTATTTGTAAATTGTGGCTAACTAAGGACCAGGACGTTTCAGCATAGCGTCTCAGAAAGTCGCCTGTCAATTGCATCATATCTGCGCTACCCTCGTTTTTGGGTTTTATTTGGCAGAAGCGCTTCACTCCGAGCAGTGTGAACAAGTGAACGAACAGAGTAACGTCATAACATCATTTTCAACACACTTAAATGTATCTAATATGATAAACAGAGCTGCATTACTTCATAATTATAACCGGAAGAACGGAAATAGTGCAGGCGCCCGGCGACTGTGTCCCGTCGCGTCATGACAAAAGTCCCGGTGCTCACGAGGCAGGTATTTTTGTATCAATCGCTCCAGCGGCCATGCTCAGCTACACAACACTGCTCTGCTTCACACTACAGTAAGGTTAAAAACCGCTTGCATGAATGTGATTTCTGCCCGAGTCCTATTTTCCACCGGCTGTGAGGTGAAGACCACGTCCCAAGATGCTGTGCTCAAACTTTGCATCATCAAACTACGCATTTGTTTTGAATAGGCGACCTCTAGTGGACGGAAAGTTGCATAGTGCACCTTTAATGTGTTTACATAACATATAATTGGAATGACCAAATTATAAAAAAACAAAGCAGAAACAACAACAACAACAATATTGTGCGCACATGTGAATGCAGTCATTGATGCTAGCGGCCCCGGGGCCCTAATAAGCATGGGAAAAATCTCATAAGAGGCCTTCAGCTCAGTCTCAATATACAGGGTTCCCACATCTAGTTCAGACAAATACATTATTTTCATTCATTCAGATTTTCTGTATAGACGTTGCAATCATAACTAGCAATTTATAACCGATAAAACATTTTTCACAAGCATCACTAGGCTTTCTACATACCCATGACTATTCCGTGCATGGAAAGAAACAAATATTAAATAGATAAGTCACTCAAAAAAAAAAGACAATTCTGTTATTTATTCAGCCTCATGTTGTTTAAACCCTGTATGACTTTTAGAAGAACACAACAAGAGATGTTAAGCAACATGACAGCCTCAGTCACCATTCACTTCCATTGTATGGGGAGGAAACATGAATAAAGACTGAGGACTGTTCCCACAGAAGAAGAAAAAAGTCACCCAGAAGTGCAACAACAACATGAAGAGTGAGCAAATAAAAGAATGTACATTTTTGGCCAAATTATCGCTATCAAATTGGCTGATATTTCCAGGTTTCCCATGACAGCGGGAATTCCCGCCCTCTGGCTGCCATTTGTCGCCACTACAGAAAAAAAAATCCAACAAAATGTCGGTACCTCCACTGTCACATGACTCCTTTTGTGTTTTGCTGCACGATTCGGGTCCGAAAGGATTGACACAACCATACTTTCACACCGCTAATAGCCATCAAATAAATCCAAATGTATATACCAGACGTTAAATTCAACGCAAACTGCAAAACAGTTTCCAAAATACCGTGTAAAACGCTTCACACACAGTCGGCCATTTTGTTGCATCCAAACCTGCGCAGACTGACAGAAAAAAACAAGTTTGTATCGCACAAAATCGGAAGTTGCATGGTTAAAATCGTACCGATTCCTCGTCCTTCTCCATGCCTGTGGGCATCTGCGGCACGGCGCGGTTGATGGACGCGTACTCGTGCAGGTCGGGCAGATCCTCGCAGCGGAAGACGGGCAGCGGTTTGAGAGCGTCCAGCGCCCGCGCCCTGAACGACAGTTTACTCATTTTACTCTATAAATCTATCCGATCCCCTCACAATCACCCATAAAACCGCCACAGATCTCATGGAGGAGGGTGGATGGAGTTGGAAAATGAGAAAAAAATAATGGAATAGAAGAGATCCAGCGAGGAAAAGCAGAGGCGGGTGTGTGTGTTTTCTCTCGCTGCCTCAGTGCGCCATTCACAACATGGCGGACATTAAAAACTCCTCAGCCGATTGCGTTCTTCCCTCCTCCCTCACACACTTCCGTGAACGCGCACCTCAGCAATTCCCGCACGGCTCGTGCACGCGAGCGCGGCCACGAAACATGTTACATACATTAGCCTAGGCTATATTGTCCAGAGTGAGAAATTATTTAATTAAGGGGCATGTTTAACCATTCAAACTACACAGTGTCATACATTTACGTGTAATGCGTCAACTGAACAAATTCGCTGTTAAATATCGATATTAGGCTATGTCTATCTTAGAATGTGCTAGCTGAACACTGGTATATGTGTATGGGTTTCATATTTAGTTTCACTGCATTTGGCAAATAAACTGATATAAAACACACCGGTGTTGCATGTATATGAATAGTCACTTTACAATTCAACAACGACTTGTTTTCTTTTGGCTTGAAATATGCATCTTTACAAAAGTGCATTTGGTCAATTAGGCTACGTTACAATCAGCTCCATTCAAACTCTTGTGTTAGGAGACGGTGCCCTCTTTTGGTCAAATTAAGTCAAACCACATGGACTTCATTAAAATTAATAACAAGTTCAACTAACAAACACGCTAAAAAGCCTTAAAGATAATTCAAAGCCGTGTTGTCATCTCCAAAAATGACACCCAGTCACAACATTAAATTACAATTAAAATATGCAGTCAAGCAAAGGAATTATTTACAGGCAGAACAATCAACAATGGATTATGTTTCAGAAGAAAAATGTCCACAAACATACATACACACACACACACATACATACATACATACATACATACATACATACATACATACATACATACATACATACATAGGCTACATACATACATACATACATACATACATACATACATACATACATACATACATACATACATACATACATACATACATACATATATACATACATACATACATACATACATATATATATATATATATATATATATATATATATATATATATATATATATATATATATATATATATATATATATATATATATACAATAGTTTAATTTATATAACTCCTTTCCATGGCTCAAATGGAAACATATAGTACAAATTATTAAGCTTTTAATGGAGACTAAAGCATGTCATCTTCAGTGTTTTAACACATTTCAGAAAACTGCCACATGGTGGTGTAATGCCATTGAGAAATAATGAACACACTTCACACAAAAACAGATTCATAAGGCTGCAAACTGATACCTGTCTCCACATTTATGACATTCTAAGGCTGACTAATTTCACACTATAGTTTATTTGCACAGTAGTTAAGTAATTAATTGTATAGCCTAAACAGCCAGACAATCTCATCCTGGTGGCTGACGTTCTTAAATCAGAATGACAATTTCAACCATTAACTGTTATATATAATGTAGAGACCAGTAACTAACACTGCTTCACTGTAAAAATAAATAAATCAGGTCTCCAATTGAAAATGTTCTAGTGATTGATCACATCTACATTTTTCAGTTGGCCAAGCAGAATTTCTCTTAATTAAACTGCATCAGGTCAAATTCAAGTTGGCCAAATGGAAAAATTAGATGTAATCAGTGACAAGAAAAATAGGAAACATGATATTTTTTTTTTATTTTTTTTTACAGTGACAGATGTCAGAAAGTGAGAAAAGAGAAGTGAAAATAGGTTGGAAGTGGGCATGCTGAAAGATAAAGCAATATTAGTACAATTGCTCATCTGTTAGCTGATAAAAAAATTGTGTTCAGTAAATAATAATAATAATGTAACAAATGATAAATAAAATATAGATGTATTCCCCATCACTGTGTTTATGTACACTATCATACAGCAGTGTTTTTAAATGCTACAGACTCTTTGCACACCCCACAAAACTGCTTGTTGAACTAGGCTACAACATTATTAAAAACTGCTTCTGAGCAGGAAGAGGACTTGAAACTGAGTTTGAAGTTTGAAAAGCAGGTCGCCTTAAAGGCCAAAGTGTCTTTTCGGTTGGGTTTGAGAAAGAGAAGACAAAATATGCTCATGCTGCTTCAAGCAATCCCACCCTGCCATTACAACCAGAGAAATCACCCTCAAAGGTCAACCTAATAAGAGTTTGGGCTGTAAAACATAAAGGGTTAGTTCATCCAAAAATGATCTGACCCCAAGCTATCCTAGGTGTTTATGACTTTTAGGTGTATATGATGTTAAAAATATTCAAAAATATTCCCTTCCAAGCTTTATAAGGGGAGTGAATTTGAGTTTCTGAAACTCAAAAAGGCGCATCCATTTTTCATAAAAGTTTGGAAGAGCCAGTGTATTTTTTATTAGTGCAGTCAAATCGATTAATCGTATCCAAAATAAAAGTTTGTGTTTACATAATATATGTGCGTACTGTGTATAATTATAAATACATACTCATTTAAGAAATATTTGCATTTATATACTGATTTATATTATATATTATATTATATACATGTACAAATATTTTATATGTAAATTACAACATTTTCTTAATATACATGAATGAGTATGCATTTATAATTGTGTATTTATATACACACACACAGTGCACACACATTATTTTTGGAATAATAATAATACTAATAATAATACACTTGTTTGACAGCACTATTTTTTTAGCTTGAGGGTGAGTAAATTATGATCATTTAAATTTTTTGGGGTGAACTAACCTTTAAATCTGTAGGTTTTTAAATAACTAGTATTAAATACTAGTATATGATTTACAGATCATATAGGGTACAGTCCAAAGAGTGGTATAACCAGAAATGCATACAATGCATAATTTTTCTGTAAAATGCATTCAAGGGCATTAAATAGCTTTTCGGGTATCATTTTTTATTTTATACTAAAACAAAACGGGCAAAAACAAACAAACAAACAAACAAACAAACAAACAAACAAACAAACAAACAACTAAAAGGTTCCACCTATGGCATTACCTTTTTAACTAGCTATAATGCTTCATCAGTCAAGGTACTGCCTCAACTAAAATCCAGACCATGTGTTTTAGCATAGTCTATATATTGTGAATAATATTACAAATATTTCCAAAGCAACACAATTAAAGCATGCAACTTTTTTTGTGTAAATCTCCAAACACCCTCAATGAATGCTAAAAAAAACTCCTCACACAAACACATCAATTCCAGCTGAAAAGAAAAACAACTTAAAATGGTTTACTAGTTTCAACTAGTCTCATGCTAAATCCCTTTAAAACACATCAGCTTGACCAGGCGGGGAGACCACCCTGATTTATGGTGTTTTAAATAGGAATGTATAAAACACATTGTGACTTTTGATTTTATGCATATGAACAATGAAAAAAAGTAAAATTTCCATTTGTGTTCAACTCCCAAGGGGAAAAAAAACTGGCACCAACACAAGTACAACCCATATTAAAGAGGTCCATCTTTAACAGCAATGTAATCACTTTAATGAGGTCAAACAGAAGGTGGTGCGTTGCGTTTATAATACAGATAGAATATTTAACAGAGCAGAACATACACAACAGCAGGCCACACTATGCCATCTTACCAACATCTAAAGAGCTCTTGACCAAACCAGGAACAACATAATCTGACGTGAAGCTAAAATCTCCTAATCCTTCAATGTATTCATAAAAAAGTTGTCTTTGATAACACTGAAAAGAGTAACTCACCAGTTTTTCCACTAGGGTGGATGGTGATAATTCATTTTAAACACGTCAAGACCAGATTCCCAAAGCCATTCGAGGGAGTTGTGGGGAGAAAAGAGGACACAGAGCAAACGCTTGTCTAACTCTACAATCATCTTCTTTGGATTGCGATCTGGATCATTACTGCCGCAGAAAATCCGTCTTCAGGAACCCGATGACGATATAATAATCCGCGCGTAAAGATCACCGATCGCCGCACCGCGCGCACATCCACTGCGCGTTCACTTTGAATTAAACTCAACTCGACACTGCCGGCAAAAGTCCCGACCGAACGCTTGTTTTACGATGAAGTCCAGCTTAGAACACAGTCCTGGAAAGATCTGGTTGGTCCAGTAAAGGGTTAAGAAGTTTCACGTCTTCATTGGTTGGAGAGAGACACCGATCACCTGTGGAGAGCAGCGGGGTTGGTCGAGCACTGAGAGAGGGCAGGAAGAGAGGCTGAAACTTTAACCAGACAGCCCTTCACACACACAAGCATTTGGAAAGAAACTTTATATGTATTTATATAAAGTGTTTTATTATTTATTATAACAATTGTTTATTTTTAGATTTATTTATTTAATCATTGAAAAAGTATCTTTGCGTCTTCATTGGAAGGAGACACACATTGATCATAGATTATATTACACAGATATGGCCAATACCAATAATTATTTATATGTGAAAGCCAATAACCGATATATTGGTCGATAAATCTAAAACCAAATTTTTTATATAATTTTTGATTACTAAAACAAAAGTCTCATTATTAAAAGCTACGTTCCAAGTACACAATTATAATGTTCTTAAAATGTATTCTATTTTCCTTTTTAAAGAATTGATTCTAATAATATTTAAAGCAATAATAAAAAAAAAACACATCATGGCAAACATTTAAAGTGCACATCATGCACATCTCTCTCTCTCTCTCTCTCTCTCTCTCTCTCTCTCTCTCTCTCTCTCTCTCTCTCTCTCTCTCTCTCTATATATATATATATATGTATGTATATATACAGTGAGGAAAATAAGTATTTGAACACCGTGCTATTTTTCAAGTTCTCCCACTTGGAAATCATGGAGGGGTCTGAAATTGTTATCGTAGGTGCATGTCCACTGTGAAAGACATAATCTAAAAAAAAAATCCAGAAATCACAATATATGGTTTTCAACTCTTTATTTGTATGCTACAGCTGCAAATAAGTGTTTGAACACCTGAGAACATCAATGTTAATATTTGGTACAGTAGCCTTTGTTTGCAAACAAACAAACGGTCAAACGTTTCCTTTTTGGCATTGGCCAATAAAGGTAGTTTAAATGCATGCATTTTTTAAACAGTTTTATTTAATATTTAATCATTGGAGGTTTGCATAGTATTCTGATTTTGCATTTGACATTTGAGTACTAAATCTGTATTGTGCAAATGAGATGAATGCTCACATTTAGTTTAGAATTACTACAGCCTGTTCACACACAACACCTTTGCACATACTCGTAATTTTTCTTAACATGGGGACAAGAGGTCTGTCAGTGAAATTAATGTGAAAAAGTAACTCAGATATTTTGTTGTAAATTTTTACACTAGTTACTTGAAAAAGTAATCTGATTACATTACTCAAGTTACTTGTAATGCATTACCCCCACTGTGTGTGTGTGTGTGTGTGTGTATATATATATATATATATATATATATATATATATATATATATATATATATATATATATATATATATATATATATATATATATACTTATGAATAAAAAGTGAAAATATTTCAAAGGAAGGAAAACTCTTGCTGGGTTGATACGATGTGACTCACAGTTAAATAATGGACTTATAATGTAGTCTCAGAACAAGCAATACGAGCCCATCATGGACTTGTCTCAACATGTAGTGAAGGCCTTTTACGACTTTTACACCCACAAAGCACCAATGACCGAAAGGAAATTATCTGTAATTTGCCACTCTTCACTTCTATTCCACACATTTGTATTTGTCCGACTCTAGATTTAAATGTGAACAATACACTGACATGGATTCTAAAACTAATACTAACATTTTTAATTATTAATATAGGGACAGGGTTGACTTTAAAGGGCTTCCTGTTAGGTAGTGCTGAGTATTAAAAATAGCGAAGAATCTTACTTTTCTTTGTTTAAATGTATTCAGAACCCTACAACTGTTGCTTTATTTACATGATAAAATGTTCTTATTGGGAACAATTCATTGTGCATGTTATTCCACATGAAAAGTTTGTAAAAATGTGTAATCTTTAATGTCTGAAACAGCAGATAGGTGTGAAACGATGATTTGTGTGCTTTTAATGTTATGTTTTAAAGCCACAATATGTAATTTTTCTTCGCTAGAGGTCGCTTATTCAAAACAAAAGCGTAGCTTGATGACGCCTGGATTTCACAGAGCTTTTATTATGCTGCAGACGACGCTTCTGCTTCTCACTCATGCGTATGAGGTAACGTGCATCCAAACAGTTTCTCACCTGTCTAATAAAACACAAAATATATTAAAGCGTCTTCGGTGTTTCCATGGTTTCTAAAATATCGAGGGTAATGCGGATTACATTGATAGGCGACACACAGACAGGGCCTGGTTAAAATGGTTTATTTCTCTGGATTTAAACATTCTTGGAAACATTTGGGATAATGCAAGTACACAAGTCAAACATTTTTATGACACTGTTCTAGAGGATTTTGGATATTTGACATGTTGTGCCTTTAAGTGATGCATATTTTTTAATCACCATAAAAACATGTAATGGCATAAATCCAACTGCTTTTAGTATATGTGCATGTTGAGAGTACAGCAGTGTTGTTCCAGAGCCCATGTCTGTCTGACTCTAATGCAGTGGTGTCTGACTCTCATTTATACAGTGAAAGGTTCTTTCTGTGTTATGCAACACATTCTCTTGGGGAAACACAGGCTTTATCTCCCTCTTCTCTGAGCTTATCCCTGTCTAACAGTCTCTCTTCCTTATTTGTCTTCCTTTTTATTGTTTTAAAATTCTCTTTTTCTTTTCTGTTCATGCTGCAATCAGGAAAAAGGTAAATGCTATGTTCTTATGCAAAGCATTAGACTTACCAAGATTCTTTGACCATATCCGTGTGCTATCAAAAGCTTTTATGGATAAATAACCCAATAAACCTTGGTTTAGCGTTCATTTCCACTGCATCTGTTCTGACTGGTCTCATGTATACACACGAACTCCAGTAGGTCACTGCACTCCTTGTTGTGATGCAGAATAGCAGCACCGGTCACATGATTGTAAGACATTGATCTCATTACGCCCTCCAGTGGTCAATGATAGACATGCACATTGTCTCCACTTTCTCATTAGATTCATCCTGCAGACGTCCACACGCCAAAATAATAGGATTTGATGGGTTGCATGAATGTCATTTAATCCACAGTTTAAGGAAACAGTTTGCCAGAAATAAACATTCTGTCATTATGTGCACACTGTTCATGGAGTTCTCTTCCATATAATGAAGTGAAGGGGCAAAAGAACTGTCCAGAAATGGCAAGAAAACTTTACAACTCATGCACCATGTATGGGAGCCGCAGTATGGTGGAGTGGAAGTAACACAGGGAGCAAAGGTCAAAGAGCAGAACTGTGACTTTTGGAATCGTCTTGATGTTTACAGTTATTCATTTAGCAGATGTTGTTGTCTATTCAATAACATAAGCAATTCATTTGGTTGTTCATAATAAATGCCCTTTCATCTGTTATAAGCCAGTGGTTCTCAACTGGAGGGATATGGCCCAAATTTGTGCTCTAACAGAAGAAAAAATAAAATAAAAAAACTAAAATAATGATGAAAAACACTCAAATGAGATATAGTGAGATTCTATCCCATAAAGCCTCATATGAGCCAGTATTATTTTTTTGTGTCATTGAGATAGACTATTATAGGTTTTAATTAATATTTTGAAAGTTTTTTTATTATTTGAATTGTGTTTTTTTTTAAATTCATTCTTGTGATCTATTTTTGTCATTTAATTTGTATTATTGTTTTTTTAAAAAAGTCTATAGTTTTTATTCATTTTGATTTCAGATCAAGTTACAGTATTTTATCACAAATGAAAATAAGAAATATTACCTTGGCATATAGCGTAATTAAAATAAGTTAAAAAAAAAGTTTAATAAAGTTTATTTTATTCTAAATAAAAACACCAACCTCGACTGGTTCAACAAGGATAAACATGAAACTGCTCTTTGAATATTTTCAAATAAATATCACATAATTATTATTTAAAAACATACATTTTAATAATAGATGTTATATTTTGATAAACATTCGTTAAATATCTACTATTGTTTTATATATAATTGTTCTATAGTCAACACAGTATTTAATACAAATACATCAGAAGTAACTGCAATTAAAATACAGAACAATTAAGAGTAATCCCTTATTATTTTTTCAAGGGAAAAATAAATAATACTGTAATTACTTAATGAATTACACCTGGTTTCAGTTGACTATAATAACCATAAGAGCCAAGTTAAAATGCCAGAAAACAGTCGAACAGTTCTTTTAGGTACCAATAGTTACTATGATTATTTTTTACAACAGCTATTAACAGACTGAATTCCTACATTCATCTATAAGCACAGGAACAAGCAGCACCAAAGGTCTTCATGGTTATTTTATTGCTAATTCTGTTTCATGTTCAGGATTTTTTTAGCAGTCATCACACACATCATTAACAGATATTGAGCTGAGAGCAGAACGGCCCAATGCAGAAAAAACCCCAGCTGTATTATGAGCTGTATATTGAAGACGTTTAAATATTTCCCACCAGAGTAAAAGAAAAAAGACGCAAAATTAATTAAAATCCACATTTAATGGTAGAAAAAAAGGGACGGTTTAATCTAATGTGGTGAGAAAATTAAAATGTATCTGATTGTTTTTCAGTAATATGATAAGCATGAAAATGATTTTTTGCCCTAACACAATTTTATCAGAATTATTGCAATGATGCATATAAAGAAACATAATTTTCCTACTTATATATATATATATACACATACATACATACATACATACATATATATATATATATATATATATATATATATATATATATATATATATATATATATATATATATATATATATATATATATATATATGTATATATGTATATATATATATATATATATATATATATATATATATATATATATATATATATATATATATATATATATAAATCATGCAATTGAATAATTGTCCAACAGAGGGCACTCACTACCTATTTTTCATTTCCCACAAGGGCATTACCATATTTGACCATAAAGCTACTTTCATAACATCCTAATGTGTAAAATATCGAGTCAAAATGTCTGCAGGCTATATGCTTGTCTCGTTTTTTAGCACTTAAGGAAAAAGACTACTTAAAATGTCTAACTTTAGACAACCTTTCAATGTTTTCATGTCGGCAGAGGGCTAGTGTTGAGCTTTGCGGGAGTTTGTGTATGAAGTTCTCTGCTGAATGGACCTTTTTAACATCGAGCCACATTATTTCCACTGATTATTGATTCCAGAATGTTCCATGTTCTTTGAAACACCATTTAAAACATAAAACCTTTACGAAAGAGCAAAAGTCCTTGAACAGAAAGTGTAAAGACAATCCTCTAACTGTCTTATATTTATGCCTTGACTCCACATCGGCAAGATTTTGCTTTTTTTCTTAAGTTTCGGACACTAAAGACACACTTAAAAAATGATCTTAATGCTACTGATAACATTTTTTTCATTTTTTTTTCTGTATCCTTTTTTCAATCAGTAGGCTACTTTTAAAAAAAATGGGGTTGGTTGGTACCATATTGTTTTGCATACAATACAAAGTTTTTTTTCTTAGAAATAGGCTACATCTGAAAAAACAAAAAACAGGTTTGTCTTAGCAGCGCGCTGTTGCACTAAAGTTCGAGAGGTTATAGAAGAAGTAAGCAAAAATGTTTGTGTAATGGAAGCCATAACATTAATGAGGAGGTGCTGAAGAGGAGAAGAACGAAAAGAAAGAGAGCAAAATTGGTTATTTTGGCCTTTTGTCACATTCCTTTGGCACTGAATCCACGTTTTTCTGTGTCCCTGTTCTTCCATTTCGTGTGCTATTTTTTCAAAAACAGAGCGGTTACGGTAGGATACTTCTAGCGTAGCTTTAATTAAAGTATCTCCCCCTATTCTAATTAGGTCTAACACCTCACTCTCCCTCCACTGACTTGCTCCATCGCTGTTCTCCATATCTAGTCAAGTTTTTAATGTTATTGTCTGTGTCTGTTGTGTCTAGGGCTAACTCGCCGGCACATAATTGGGACAAATGTCGATATAGATTGACGTAAAAGTCACATCAAATCCGCCTTGGTTGTTCACACTGCAGCCGCTTTGGAAAAAATCAGATCTGGGCTAGATTTGAGTCTTCACACTACCTCTGAAGAGGTCTGACCTGGTCACTTGATCCCAAAAAAATCAGATTTGGGCCACTTTTGCCTGCAGTGTGAACGGGGCCTTTGACAAGGGTCAGAGCTCCAAAACGACAACTCTTGTGGGGTTCCCAGTGGTCAGTAGCTATCAAAAGTGATCCAAGGAGAGAACAGTGGTGAACCGGCGACAGGATGGGCGGCCAAGGCTCATTGCACGTGGGGAGTGAAGGCTGGCCCGTGTGGTCTGATTAAGTTAACACTGGTTCTGAAACAGACGAACTACTGTAGCTCAAATTGCTCGAATAAGTTAATGCTGGTTCTGATAGAAAGGAAAACATCACAGTTTGTTGCGTATGGGGCTGCATAGCCGCAGACCAATCAGGGTGCCCATGCTGACCCCTGTCCACCGACAAAAGTGCCAACAGTGGGCACATGAAACCAGGATGCACTATGGGAAAAAGGCAAACTGGTGGAGGCAGAGTGGTGCTTTGGGCAATGTTCTGCTGGGAGATCTTGGGTCCTGCCATCCATGTGGATGTTTGACATGTACCACATACCTAAGCATTATTACAGACCATGTACACCCTTTCATGGAAACAGTATTCTCTGGTGGCTGTGGCTCTTTCACAACTATAAGTTTGAGGTGTTGACTCGGCCTCCAAATGAAAGATTTCCATTTTAAATAAACGCTGTTCTCTTGAACTTTCTATTCATCAAATAATCGAAAAGAACAGCATTTATTTAAAATGGAAATCTCTCATAATTACAAATGTCTTTCCTGCCACTTTAACGCATCCTTGCTGAAAAAAAGTCTTAATTTCTTCACACAATCAATCTATAGGGGCTTATCTGCAAGTAAAAACTGTAATATGAAGAAAAGCATGACAGAAGACGAGCAGATCAGACCATTTGAGGTTACACTCCCTTCCCATTTGCATTTTAGTCCGGTGCACGATTCTTCAGGGGTGTAAAAATGTACATTTTAAAATAGAATGGTTTATATAATCAGCTCATCCTCATCTGATTAATGAAGGAATGAATGTGGGAGAAGCGAGCAGAGGTGCTGATCTGAGGTTTTCTTTTTATAGAGGATACTTTCAACTCCTTCGCTGTTCATCATGAGTAGGAGATTGCAAATATGCTGAAGATCTTCAAAAAATTACTTCTATCAGCACATACTAAAATATTAGTATGGATGCACATGATACACCTTTCAAGAAAAGTCTGTATTTCTGCATTAAAGTTTATCTAAGTTTTTAAGGTCCCGTTCTTCACGATTCCATCTTTCAAACTTTAGTTAGTGTGTAATGTTGCTGTTAGAGCATAAATAATACCTGTAAAATTATAAAGCTCAAAGTTCAATGCCAAGCGAGATATTTTATTTAACAGAAGTTCCCTTTCAAAGCCTACAGCGAACGGCCGGTTTGGACTACAGCAGGAAGTGCCGGGATGTAATGACGTCTCTAGAACCGTTTGTTGACTAACCCTCCGCCCACAAGAACACGCAAAATAGGGGGCGTGGTCTTGTTGCTCTCCCACGTGGAGAAGAGCGCATTCAGCACTTGCATCTCCCCGTTATGGTAAGAGGCGGGACCTTTCCGGGCAAAGTGCGCCAAGCTGCTGTCCAATCACAACACGGGAAGCGCTGGCCCAATCAGAACTCGTTACGTGTTTCTGAAGGAGGGACTTCATAGAACAAGGAAATCATCAGGCCGTTTTTAGGACAGAGGAAACAGCGCTGTACAGATAAGTAAATTGTGTGAAAAATACTGTTTTTTTACACGCGAAACATGAACTCATGTTATATTGCACACTGTAAACATAACCAAAGCTTCGAAAACACGCGAAGAATGGGACCTTTAAGGGATCATGTATATTGTAATCATTTAATTTTGTTCCTGGAGGTCCAATTATAATGTCATTTCATTGATCATTTTCAGAATCAAACAGGCTGTTTTTTCCTCCTTCATAAACACACATTATGCACTTTGGGCCTCTCACATAGAAATCTTGTAGTGGTAAAAAAAAAAAAAAAAAAAATGGTTCCATGCTAACTGGCCAAACCTTAACCCGTTACTAAGTAGCCATCTTCAGGCACTGTGACCTGTCGCTGAACCCCAACCGTGGCCCAGAACCCGGCTGTGACCCAGACCTCGGCGATATCCGTGACCCGGGAGTAGAGCCCGAGCTGGGGCAGCGGGAGGAGACCCTTGACGCCCGCCGCTGGAGGTTTCGGGAAATGGAGCGGTGTAGGTTTTTGTTAGAGGAACAGGCGGCCATGCTGACCAGCCACGGATGCCCAAGAGCTTCCTCGGCAGTCATACGGTGCTCGGGATCAAGGGTCAAGAGGCGATCGATGAAGCTTTTGGCCAATGTAGATACTGATTTCCATGGCTGAAAGAAAGAGATTGAGAAAGAAAGAGTTTGTCACCATACATAAATGTTAATCAAGATTTCTTAGACAGAAAAAAAAAGTTTGGGCAGAGTTGCTGTGATTTGTGGGCAATATTAATAATGCATTTTCAAAATAAAATAAAACAAAAAATAAATAAATACATAATAAAAATACATTGAAATGTGCCCTAAATTAAATGCTCAAGGTCAATAAAACAATCAAATGAATGAAATGATTTAATTTTATATATATATATATATATATATATATATATATATATATATATATATATATATATATATATATATATATATATATATATATATATAATAGATTTTATTTATAATGCACTTTTCATTCCGAAGAATCTCAAAGTGCAACAAAGGGGGGGGGATAACACAAAAAATGAATAAAAAGTAAAAATATAGAATACTACAAACAATCAATCAACACAGAAAACAGAACAGAAACAGAGCTGATGGTGAACAGAAACAGAGCTGATGGTGAACAGAAACAGAGCTGATAACAGCTGATGGTGGAAGTCTCTGTTAGCTCCGCAGCACACTGTGGTAAACCCCATGTTTTAAATTTCTCCCAGCGGCAGTGTGTCCTGATGATATTGCCGAGGCAGGACAGCTGAAGACCAGATGATGGGTCTTCGTGACGATTCAAATGATGGGGATCGCCGCAGCACCATGCAGGAGGCAGAACATTTTTCCGGGGACTTCTGTGGACACACCGGGGTCGGCGCAGAAGTCCAAGCCGCTCCACGGCCGCAATGCAGGACGGAACAGCGGCGCAGCCGAGAAGCGGAACATCCCAACATCATGCCGGACGCCGATAACGATGGCCCAGATGACGCTAGCCCGGTGCAACTTCAGCCACCATGCAGCTTAAGCCCAAGGGAGACCACCAGTGAGCAGTCGCGGCGAGAAACATCAAATGTCCTCCAAACCAGAACCAACCAACCGCAGCAATTCAAACGTAAACATTAGAAGCGGTGGAAAACGGCGAAACGAGGAACAACGTCCTCTCAGTGGCTGCCAGCAATCAGCAACAGCCCCAATTGTAGCTCTGACTGTTAGACTATTCACAAACATAAGGAAATAAAATAAAATCTAAATCTAATAGTACAGTAACATGATTTGTGGGTGGAGAAGCGGCGAACAGACGACGCCAGCGTCCTCTCCCCCACGTTGCCTAGCAACCTATATATATATATTTTTTTTTTTCTTTCTCTCTCTCAAAACAAGTACAGTACATATAAAGCACCCATTGATTGAGTAAATTGTTAGAAAATTGCTATTTTGACCAAGGAGCCGAGACATCTGAGGGAGTCGCCTGTCAATTGCATCATATCTGCGCTACCCTCGGCTTCCTGTTTTGCAGAAGCGCTTTACTCTTAGCAGTGTGAACAAGTGTCACAGCAGCCGCTGAGCAAATGCACAGAGTAACGTCATTACATCATTTTAAACACACTTAAATGTATCTAATATGATAAACAGATCTGCGTTACCTCATACTCATGACTGAAAAAGAGGAAATGGCACTTCTACTGTGTCCCTTCATAATAAAAGTCCCATTGCTCGCGAGGCATGTTTGGTAACAATCGCTCCAGCGGCCTTGCTCCACTCCTCAACACTCGGTCCTGCTCTGCTTCATACTACAGTAACGTTAATAACCGCATCCATGAACATGATTTCTGCATGAGTCCTGTCCTGAGTCTTTTCCACCAGCTGTGAGGTGAAGACCACATGTCCTAAGATTCTGAGATCAAACTTGGCATCATCAAACTACACCTTTGTTTTGAATAGGCAACAGGGGACGGTAAAGTTACATAGTGTAGCTTTAAGGTCAGTCTGTCCATCTAAATGTGCACACCCCTGAACGAATACTATTATTATCTTAGTTTCATTTTTTTTTTACATCACAAAAAACATTGTTTTAACAGTGGTGCACAGAATTTTTATATCCAATATATATATAGAGGATCTATATTACATAGCCAGCAGTAACAGTGTGTTTTCATAAAATTTATCTCAGACCTTCAAGGACAATTTTATTCTTTAAAATAACCCCCTAAAATAAAACAGGACATTTTTAGATCACCATTAATTGCCTGGAGAGGATGTTTTTCCAGATCTGAGTGCGATTCAATAGCCTTGAAAAGACGGCAAGTAATGAAATATCTTTATCCGAATCCTTCTATTGATCTCTTCCTCAGTAACTCAACTTTGTAAACCCTCCTGTCCAAGTCTACTTTCCATTCATTGCTGGTTTTGCATCCTGTCTGTGTTTAGAACAGCATCAGATCATTACCGATCCGAGAACCAAACACAGCGCATGGCTGTAAATGTCACCGAGTACACAGACACGAATTCTGCCTGAATGGAGGCCGCACCGCCGCCGCCGCCTGACCACCAGTGACCTGTGCTACCGAAGCTTCTCCCTCTTAAGCTACATTAGATATACAACATGGCATTTGCGCCTCGTCGCAGTCTGAATGTGAAGACATTAGTCAATAAATGTCACCGGTTTTGAACAGATCTGCGTCTCACCGCTAATTTGAAAGAGTTAATAACTATCTCTGGTATCTGATGAGCTTTCAGAGGAATTTATTTTACGGTATAACAGATAGAAAAACAAAACCAAAAGCAAGCAAGTATAAGGGACATTTTGTCACCACAGGGTTTACCAGGACCACACACACACACACACACACACACACACACACACACACACACACACACACACACACACACACACACACACACACACACACACACACACACACACACACACACACACACACACGTCTGGTTCACTGTCTTTGCAGGAACTCTCCATAGACGTAATGGTTTTTATACCGTACAAACGTCTCAGGTTACGTATGTAACCCTAGTTCCCTGAGGGAACGAGACGCTGCGTCGAAACGCTGTGAGAACGCCTCTGCGTTAATGCGTCGTGAAGCGCCTGTAGAACCATTCCATCGGAAAAAAGATCGATCGTCGGCGTGATGACGTCATCGACCGGAAGCTATAAAACGTCCGTGAAAACAAACAGGAACTAACTTCTGATAAAGCCTGAAGTAAGTGATCACGGACACGCCGGGAGTATGGCAGAGCGACGCAGCGTCTCGTTCCCTCAGGGAACTAGGGTTACATACGTAACCTGAGACGTTCCCTTTCGGGGAACTCGAGCTGCGTCGAAACGCTGTGAGAACGCTTATACCCACATCGCCATAGGACCAAGTGTCTCGTATGTGTGAAGCCGAAGCGCACACGGTTACGAGAGAACCTGTGCCCCTACTGTAGATGCCAGGTCTAGTTCGTAGAACCTGACGAAGGTAGAAGGAGACGACCATCCGGCCGCGTTACATATATCATGGAGGGAAGCCCCCGACAAAAGTGCTTTAGAAGCAGCCATACCCCTGGTTGAATGTGCCCGGACAGCCAAAGGAGATGGCTGTCCGGTAGCTTCATAAGCAAGTGAAATGGCCTCGACCACCCACTTGCTCATCCTCTGCTTGGATACAGGAGCCCCCTTCTTAGGGGGTCCGAAGCAAACAAACAATTGTTCAGTTTTTCTCCACAGGGCAGCTCTGTGGACATAAGTATCCAGTGCCCTCACCGGACACAGCAGATTTAATCTTTCCTGGTCTGACGTCAAGAATGGAGGAGGACAGAAGGCTTGTAGAGTGATGGGGCCCCGTGGGCTCGTAGGAACCTTGGGGACATAACCCGGCCTGGGATGCAGAAATGCTTTCACCATCCCAGGCGCGAACTCTAGACATGAGGGCCCTACTGACAGGGACTGAATATCTCCTATCCTTTTAAGAGATGAAATGGCCAAAAGGAAGATAGTTTTCAGGGTGAGGAACTTATCCGAAACCTCCTCCAGAGGTTCGAACGGAGGTCCGGACAAGCCCCTCAAAACAATGGCCAAGTCCCATGCCGGGACCCTCGAGTGCATAACTGGCCTCAACCTTAATGTGCCACGAAGGAAGCGTGTAATTAGAGGGTGTCTTCCCAAAGACACTCCACTGCAAGGGACGTGGACAGCACCCAAGGCCGCCACGTACACCTTAAGTGTGGAGGGGGTCAACCCTGCAGAGAACCTCTCCTGCAGGAACTCCAGCACTGTACCAACCGGGCAGTTAACTGGATCCCACTGGCGTTCTCTGCACCAAGCTGAGAAAAGTCTCCATTTCAAAGCGTACAGCTTCCTCGTGGACGGAGCTCTGGAGTGAAGGATGGTCTCTACGACCTCGGCCGAGAGACCCTCCTCTATGAGCCTAGCCCCCTCAGAGGCCAGGCCCACAGTTTCCACATCTCTGGGCGTGGGTGCAGGAATCTCCCGCCCGCCTGAGAGAGTAGATCCCTCCTGGTCGGAATCTCCATCGGAGAGCCTTCCAGGAGAGATATCAGGTCCGAAAACCATACTCGGGTCGGCCAGTTCGGGGCCACTAGAAGTACCTGGGCCCCGTCCCGGCGTACCCTCTCCAGAACTCCTGGAAGCAGAACAATCGGGGGGAAGGCGTACAGAGGCAGCCTCGGCCACTCCTGTACCATGGCATACAGCCCCAGCGGGGCCGGATGGGTCAGAGAAAACCACCGCGGGCAGTGAGAGTTCTCCGCCGAAGCGAACAGGTCTATCTCTGCTTTCCCATAAACCTTCCATAGGAGCTCCACCACCTCTGGGTGGAGTCTCCATTCCCCGGGCCTCGGCCCCTGTCTCGACAGGCTGTCTGCTTCCTGGTTTAGGGCCCCCGGGATATATACTGCCCTGATTGACAGCAATTTCCCTTGGGCCCACAGGAGGATCCGATGTGCCAATTTGTCCAACGGACGAGACCTCAGACCCCCCTGGTGATTTATATAGGCCACCACGGACGTGTTGTCTGTTCTGACTAGTACGTGGTGGCCCCTGAGGTCGGGCAGGAACTGTTTCAATGCAAGAAACACTGCGAGCATCTCTAGCCGATTTATGTGCCAGTGCCGCTGATGTTCCTGCCATAGACCCTGGGATGAGCGACCACTCATGGTCGCCCCCCAGCCCGTGAGGGAGGCGTCTGTCGTTAGCGTTACGCGACGAACATGAGCCCCCAACACGGGACCCTGAGATAAAAACCCCGGGTTTTTCCACATGACCAGAGCACGTAGGCATCGCCGCGTGACTTTGATCGTGCGGAGCGGATTTCCCCTCGGGGAGAACCCTTGTGTTTTGAGCCACCACTGCAGTGGCCTCATGTACAGTAGGCCAAGAGGTATCACGTTGGACGCTGCTGCCATGAGACCTAACAGTTTCTGGAACTGTTTCACAGTGACGGCTCGGCCTAGCTTCTGTTCTTTGGCGGCTGCCAGGATCGACGCTATGCGTGTTGGCGATAATTGCGCCCGCATAATTATCGAATCCCAGTTCACACCTAGAAAAGTGGTTCTCTGAGCCGGAGAAAGCACACTCTTCTTGGCGTTCAGCCTCAACCCCAGCTTCGACATATGGGCGAGAACAGCATCTCGATGCTGAACCGCCATCTGCTCTGTATTCGCTAGAATCAGCCAGTCGTCGATATAGTTCAGTATGCGGATGCCCTGAAGACGCAGCGGCGCCAGAGCTGCATCCACACACTTGGTGAACGTGCGGGGTGACAGTGCTAGACCGAAGGGAAGTACACGATATTGGTATGCCTCTCCCCCGAAGGCAAACCTCAGGAACTTCCTGTGATGTGGAAGGATGGAGACATGAAAATACGCATCTTTGAGGTCTATGGTGACAAACCAATCCTCCGATCTGACCTGCGCTACAATCTGTCTGAGTGTAAGCATCTTGAATTTGAGCTTGGCCACCGAGCGATTCAATAGCCGCAGATCTAATATCGGGCGTAAGCCCCCATCCTTCTTCGGCACGATGAAGTAACGGCTGTAAAAGCCAGACTCCCTGCTGGGAGGGGGAACCCTCTCTATAGCCCCTTTTTGCAGGAGTGTCTCTACTTCCTGTGCCATTACCAGAGCCTGCTCCGGGCCCACCTCTGTAGGTAGGACACCGCAGAAAGGAGGTGGCCGACTTCTGAATTGAATGGCGTACCCCCTTTCTACTATCTGCAGGACCCAATGAGATATATTTGATAGACGTTTCCATTCGTCTAGAAAATCTACTAAGGGAACCAGCCTCTCGAGGCTGGCCTCTGGTGTTTTTCGAGCAACAAATGCAGTGCCCTGAAGCGGCGGACCGGCAGGGAACGACTGACTTGACTGCTCGGGGACCCCCCGAAGGGGGTGCGGACCACCCTCGGGTGGCCCGCGGAGACCGACTGCGCCCCGGCATTGCGGCGGGGTTGGCAGCGCGGCCCCCCGAGGGTGCCGCAGGGAAACGGGTACCGTTGGCAGGGGTAGACACCGTTTCCCTACGGGGGGAACCACCCTCAGCGTCCTGACGCTTCTGGCGTCAGGAACGCTTCGACGAGGCCTTCTTGGCGATCAGGACTGTCCGCAGATCAGCCCTGCCCCTCGAAGGCCTCGCCTGAGAGCGCCGCCCCTCGTCCCCGCGCTGAGGGGGAGCCCGAGCGGCGACGCTCTGCTTTTGTTGTGCCCTGTGAGCTGAGCTCGTACTCGGCTTGGGCTGCCTGATGTCAGCGGCAGCCCCAGGGACCTGGACTCGGAGAGGGAGAAACTGCTTTAGCGCCGCAGCTTGTTTCTTTGACTCCTGGAACCTCTCGGTGACAGTGTGTACTGCGTCACCGAAGAGGCCACCAGGAGACAGCGGCGCGTCGAGCAGAAAGCTCTTCTCCCTCTCTTTGATTTCGGTGGGGTTGAGCCATAAATGTCTCTCCGTAGCCACCAATGCTGCCATCGAGCGGCCAACACATCTGGCCGTCTCTTTGGTGGCCCGGAGAGTTAGATCAGCTGCTGTTCTAAGCTCATTTATGACGTCACCCCCCACTTCATCGCGTCCATCTAGATCCCTGAGCAGGTCAGCCTGATAAGCCTGCATAATTGCCATGGTGTGTAGGCATGCAGCAGCCTGACCTGCCGCCGAGTACGCTTTGCCCACCAGTGCCGACGTTGTTTTCAATGGTCTGGTGGGCAAAGTCGGGGCCTTTAGGGACGATGCCGAGGAAGGCGAGAGATGGCTCGCAAGCGTCTCTTCTACCTTTGGCATCGCCCCATAACCGTAGTGCTTCAGCCCCATGATGTTGCTATAGACCGAAGTCTGAGGGCTGAACACACGGTATGATGCCGGTCTCCTCCATGATGTTGCCACCTCGGTGTGCAAATCATGGAAGAATGGCAGGCCCCGCCGCTGAGGTTCTGAAGCGCGAGCGGGCAGGAATCTTTCATCTAATTTACTAGATCGTCTCTTTCCTGCCTCAGATCTCTCTACGGGCCAGTCAATATTTAATCTGGCCACGGCTCGCGTTAGAACCTCAACGAGCTCATCACTCGCAGGGGACTGAAGTGGCGAATCTTCAGTCGCGATGCTCTCAACGTCCACCTCCTCGGAGCTGGATAGTTGGAGCACCGGCGGCTCTCTCGGGGGGGAAGAAACCGCAATGCGTGCTTCCAAGCCCCGAGAAGAACCGCTGGATGGAGCGGGTGAGGGCAGAGATAAGGCAGCGCCCGTCTCAAACCCCTCCGCAACATCCAATTGTGAACCCCACGACTGCAGCCTCCGCTCTGCCTCGGCAGCAGCGGGACCAGAGCCGCGGGGAACACGAGCCGAGGCACCCTCCTCGAAGAGTGCCCGGCGGGAGCGCAGCGTTCTCAGTGGCATACGCTCACAGTGCTCGCAAGCAGCCCCCTCGAGGGCTGCCTGGGCATGCTGCGCTCCCAAGCAGGCAACACAAAGAGAGTGTGTATCCCCACTCGTGATGTAGCGTGGGCAGGGATGAACACACCTCTTAAAGTTACTGCTTTCACTCGCCATTTCTCTATCTATTTATTTTCTCTTTTTTGTAAATATATGGAATATTTAACAAAAGGTGGAAAAACTCTTTCAATAGACAGACAAAAACACCAAATAGACAGACAGGTTCACACAGATCGCTTACTGAAGGCACAGAAGCTAGTTCCTGTTTGTTTTCACGGACGTTTTATAGCTTCCGGTCGATGACGTCATCACGCCGACGATCGATCTTTTTTCCGATGGAATGGTTCTACAGGCGCTTCACGACGCATTAACGCAGAGGCGTTCTCACAGCGTTTCGACGCAGCTCGAGTTCCCCGAAAGGGAACCGTATTTTCTATCCCCTTACACTGCCCCTAACCATCACAGGAAACATTCTGCATTTTTACTTTCTCAAAATAAACCTCATCCTGTATGATTTATAAGCCTTTTGAAAAGTGGGGACCGCTGGCTGGCTCCCACAATGTAGGTAATCTCAGGTTTTACTATCCTTATGGGGACAGGTTATGCCATAAACACAAACACACACACACACACACACACACACACACACACACACACACACACACACACACACACACACACACACACACACACACACACACACACACAAAATGACAATTAATCAGCCATGAAATTGACAATTGCAAGTCTGTTGCTGACGAATGGAATTAAAAGAGCAAGTTTCATTCAAACACACAGGAAAGTTTTACAAGAAAACATTAACGTGCATTAGTCTTGCTGTGGTAAAGAAATTTCATCAAGAAAAAGAGAGAAATTGTGACATCAATAAAACATAGTGAGAGCCGAACAACTACCTCTGGTGTTCTGCGGTCCAATCTATCATTCTGTCCTGCAGAGTGATTGTGTATTCATGTGGTTAAATATATATCTGCGCAGAAACATGGGTCCGTGCGCTGCGTGCCTGCATGTTTAACCTATAAAGGATGGCCGACTAGCTTCTAATTACACACCATAGCACACCATTCGAATTCACAGTGAGGCGCAGATAAAAAAAATGATTTCTGAAATTAGGCTTTAATGAAAGAAGGTGCAGGCCTTATTTTAAGTTGTTTTTTGAACGTTGTTGTGTAGCGTTCTCCAGAGTCTTTAATAAATGTGAGTATGACCTGTGTAGTAGCCTAGCTATTAAATGAGAGAGATGAAACACATTTGCGCTAAATTATCAGGTGTGTTCAGCGCACAGTGTGTCGCCTCTGCGAGATGTTTTGATTACGGGAAAGTAGCCGCAGAGATTAAAATTAGAATGCAAATGAAAAAGCCATGGAAACAGGAATAAATCAGAAACTGTAGGCAAATCCGTAACTGCATGTACCAAGTTCTTACCATGTAGTTTTTATTCTTTACCTGTATTTGTGCCTTTTTCATATAGCCTATTTCTGGAAAGAAATACATTTTCGGTAATACTTTATTTTAAGATGTCCTTGTTACTGCGTAATTTGTTATTAAAAATACCATAAACTGTCAAAAAAGAAGATAAAGAAGATGCAAGTGAAGCCGCTAGGGTTTAAATATGGGGCTGACATCTCGAGTCTGCGCAGTAGTGAGCCACAAGTGGATAGCCTGACAAGCCAGACCCACATCAAGATGTTTGGTCTGGAAACTCACCATAGACAGGGCTCAATCCGAGGGTCTTTAAAACTCCCTCTGCACGCGATAGGATAGCGCTACACCAACAAGAGCAACGAAGGTGAAACGGAGCTTGTTGATAGATTAAACATTCGCCGTATCCGATTGGCAAAACTCAGAACACATCTTCCCTTTTTAAGAATGACTTCAGTGCCGTTCTTTGTCCTTTTCTCAGAGAAAAGCTTAACTCCAAGTCTTTCAACTCGGCCGTCGTCATTATGGCCCCGCCCACTGACTCTATAAACAATGTGATTGGCCCGACAAGAGTTTGGCGCTTACAGCTCAGAAGGGTATTGAGAATTGCTAGACGACACTCGTGGGCAGATTAGATTTGCTGCCACTGGGTGCGTCTAGATTTCTAAGTGGAGACAAGTGGAGGATATTAAGTTGTCGCCCACCCTCCTGCCTAGTTATGGCAATTTAGAGATTAAAGTTAAAGCTCTAATCTCCTCCAGAAGTTCCTGAAAAATGTTTGTTAGTGCCTCACTCAGGGCAGCTGTCAATCTCAGCTGTCAATCATAAGGTCACACCCCCGCTGTAAAATACCTATTAATTTAAAATTGAGAAATCAACTTTCCCTTGAGCTTTTGATATATAAAGGTCATGGTAATATAAGATTATCCTGTAAATTTCAGAGCTGAAAACGTCCTTGTTAGTCAAAGAAAAGCTTTTATAGACACCAGGCCCAGAAAACGATCGTGGCCGCATCTTGACGTCATCGACAATCAATCGCGGGTGGATGAGAAATAAATCATTGTGTTTGTTTGATAAAGACGTACTTGAATCATTCTGATTTCCGCTTTCAAATAACCCCTCCCTCATGTGAACTGAACTGACAGGGGCATATGTATATGACAGGAGCTCAGTGGCGGCTACTGGTCTGTCAGAGAGGGGAAGCTCATTTTTGGCAAAAGTAAATTCTGCCCTACGTTCCTTTTCAAGAAAATGGTCTTTTACCCTGTGAATGAATGAACGATCTAAAAAAATATTAAACTCTGTAAAACTGAAACAAGGAATGTGGTGTATAATTGTGTGAAATGTATGATGAAAATCAAGCAATTTCGCCAAGCAAATATCAAAGAAATAGGTTGCAGAAGTTTTTATTTCGACTGAACTTGAGAAATCCGCGATGGAACTGAGCGCGAATAGCTTCAGTGATTCCTTATAGTACAGAATCGCTGTCAGTCAAAAGGAGATGCAGACCCTCCAATCATCACGCAGAAGCTCGGAGTCCGGGCCAGCCCACTCCCCATTCACCCCCAGAGACGCTGAGCGGGACATAATCGCAGCGTTTATCCAATGACCGTCTAGTTTCGAAGCGCTGAAAAAAAACGTTTAAAGCAGCCCCATTGAAGTCAATGGACGCTGGGCTTCAATAGGGAAATGCACTGTGACGCTGCGGGAATGTATGAGAAGGAAATCGAGTCAGCCGACCTGCTATATGTAACTGATTCTGAACGAACTCGTCTTTGAGATGAACGTTTTCTAACGCATTTTTAGTCAATACAATGTTAATATAATAGTACATATTTGACCATTCATTTTGTGACATTATAAGGGAAGCCGAGCTTCCCTTGCAGTCTTAAAGAAATCGCCACTGCAGGAGCTGAAGCTCATTAAATATGCAAATCTTATCCAATCCTAGCCGTGGGCGTTTACTTCCAAGTCTCCAGTGCGGTACTCCCATCAAAACCCAGCGTTCAGGAGAGAGGCTATTTTCTACACTGTTTTTGAGGCTATTACTTATTAGTTATGATGTTTTTGAATGTAAAAAAACACACAAATGTCATTAGTTGACCTCAGACAACAGTATAAAAAAATAAAAAGCCAGTTTATGACACCTTTAATTTAAAAAAAAAAAAACATTTATATAACAAAACACTAATGTATGCTTTGCTTATTAAATAATATATTTTATTTAATATAGTAATGTTTAAAAGTGTTTTTGGAGGACTTTTTTCTTTATTATTTTAATCCCTATGTTAATCCCTTTTCTCATTTTATGATGGACTGTGTTCTATAAAATAAAAAAAAGATCTAAATTGATTATTAAAGAGGTGAAAACTTTAATATGGATGCATGACTGACACACACACACTTAAAAAAAGAAAGTTCTAAATACTCATAAAAGTGCACACATTTTTAAGTCATTTCATTGTTTTTGAGTTTTATAAACTTGTTTCTTTTAATTTAGACAAACTTAAAATGCAACTGAAACTGGGCTGGGATTTCTATTTCCCAGCATGCTTTACCATGACACTCAAAAGGGAGAGTTAAATGCCAAAAATTAGTTTTTTTGTAGTTTTTTGTGTGTGTGTGCAAGATTAACATTAAGTGGGATGTTTAGAAGAGTTTGTGTTATGTTGGGTTTTTTGTAAGTTGCAAAATCTGCAAGTTAAACTTTACATTTCTTAAAAAATTAAGGCAAATGATTATAAATTGTTTTTTTTAGTCAACTTATTTGGGTTGGTAGTGTATGAAAACAACTACCCATGCACATAACCAAATTGCTCATATGGTCCAAGTTTAATAGCAAAGTCAATTAAGATACACCACAGGTTCAGTACTGTGGCTTTATAGCCCGTGTAATCGTGAAAAGGCATGACATGGTGGATATTAACCCACTTATTATAGTGTTGCTCTTCCACTACCTATTATATTGTGACTCAGTACTCCCAGCGTGCTATAAATGAATAAATAAATACAATAACATAATAATAATTCCTGCATGTGCTTGATTACTCTCTCTTATAAAGAGCTTCATAGTTTATGTTCTTTCTCTTTAAGAGAACAGCAATTATTGTTGGACTATTGCACCTATAATTTCACAGCTCTGGGGGTTGGAAGTGATAAAGAAATGTGTGTGTCTGTGAGTGTTTGCAGTTTAAAGGTGATAAAAGCCCCGTGGTGAAGTTCCTCTCCCCTCTCCTTCCTCCCTGATTACCACCTCTCACCTCACACACACACACACACACACACACACACACACACAACCTTGAGACAAAGCTGATGTGCTGTGGGTGGGCAACACATCAGTCAGGTTGCTGGTGGCTGTTTACACAGGTGACCAGATTTCACCTTCCCCCACACACACAAACTCTGTTTGCCCTTTACTTTACAGTCGGCAGAATGTTTCATCGTTCAGGTTCATTCCAGGTGTCTCAGTGCTGCTGGTCTGGTGAGGCCATCACAAGCTCAATTTTGATTGTGAAGATCATTGAACAAAGTATAAAAAGAAAATATAAATATATTTACCACAAAAATTATTTGGATAATTAAGTCAACATTTATTAAATGTATTAAAATACACTTTTGTTCAAAACTTTGACGGGTCAGTAAAGCTTATGTTTTTTTAAAATGTCTCTTAAATCGTGATTCAATATTTGGTGATACTTCAAGCCTTCATGTATAATGCAGTATAAAAGTATTTTTTTGTGCATTAATTATGCCTTTTAATGCACCTTATTATGACTGTATGGTCTCATTAAATAACTATAATCACAGTTATAATGCATTATAATAATTACCAATTCATTCTTAGACCTTAAAGGTGAACTATGTAGTATTTTTGCAGTAAAATATCCAAAAACCACTAGGCCGGTGTTATATATTTTGTTCAGTTGAGTACCTACAATATCCCAGAAGTTTCCAACTATTTGTAAATTGTGAGAAAATTGCTATTTTAACTAAGGACAGGGACGTTTTAACATTGCATTTGAGGGAGTCGCCTGTCAATTGCGTCATATCTGCGTTACCCTCGGTTTCGGCTTTTATTTGGCAGGAGCGCTTTACTCTTAGCAGTGTGAACAAGTGAACGCACGGAGTAAAGTCATAACATCGTTTTGAACACACTTAAATGTATCTAATATGATAAACAGAGCTACATTACCTCAAAATCATAACCGGAAGAGCTGATCAGTGCAGGCAACCGGCGACTGTCTCCCGTCCCGTCATAATAAAAGTCCCGGTACTCGCGAGACGGGTATTTGTTTAACAATCGCTTCAGCAGCTGTGCTCAGGTCCATAACACTCGGTCCTGCTCTGCTTTAGACTACAGTAACGTTAATAACCGCATGCATGAACGTGATTTCTGCCCGAGTCCTATTTTCCACCGGCTGTGATGAGAAGACCACATCTCCCAAGATGCTGCGCTCACACTTTGCGTCATCAAATTACGATTTGTTTTGAATAGGCGCCCTCCAGTGGACGGAAAGCCCCATAGTGCACCTTTAAAGTGTGTTCAATGTGAAATATGTATGAGGATCTATTGACAGAAATGCAATATAATATCCATCTATGTTTTCAGTGGTGTATAAAGACCCTACATAATGAACCGTTATGTTTTTATTACCTTAGAATGAGCTATTTCAATCTTCATACACCATGAGTCCCCTTACAGTTAAATCGCCATTTTGCACCGTCTTGTTTCTACAGTAGCCCTAAACGGACAAACTGCTATACAGAGTGCTAGTCACTCTCTGCTTTCTTCAATGATGACATTTTTGTACTGTGTCGGCCACCATAGCTTCTCTCCGTGCTCCCACAGGGAGGGGTGAGTGGTGGATGATTGCAATTCCCAACCTCACCACTAGATGCCGCAAAAAATTACACACTGCACCTTTAAGGTTTATTGGATTTAAGCCTGACAAGCCAGACCCACATCAAGATGTTTGGTCTGGAAACTCACCATAGACAGGGCTCAATCCGAGGGGCGGGATAAACGGTTGTCTTTCAAACTCCCTCTGCACGCGATAGGATAACGCTACAACCAACCAGAGCAACGAAGGTGAAACAGAGCTCGTTGATAGATTAAACATTCACTGTATCCGGTCGGCTAAACTCAGAACACATCTTCCCTTTTTAAGAATGACTTCAGTGCCTTTCTTTGTTCTTTTCTCAGAGAAAAGCTTAACTCCAAGTCTTCCAGAGTCGCGGTCAAAGCTGATTCGAAAGACCACCGCCGTTCGCCAGTTTCTGTGTTTACTAGAAGCACGCAAACGCAACTCGGCCTTCGCCATTATGGCCCCGCCCGCCGACTCTATACATGATGTGATTGGCCCGTCCAGAGTGAGAGGAATACAGCTCAGACGTGTATTGAGAGTTCCTAGACGACACTTGCGGGCAGATTAAATTTGCTGCCGCTAGGGTGCGTCTAGATTTCTAGGCTATTAAAACACATGACAGACAACCAATTTCTGCAAATATAATGCATTTTAACTTTGGTTACAAATATTTTTGAAAATATATAATACATTAAATGTAATGTATTTATGATGAAATTATTTTACTTTACATTTTTAAATAATCTTTTTAAATTGTTAAATGTAAAAAATAATATATATATTATATAATTAAATAATATATATATATATATATATATATATATATATACACATTTTCTATCTATCTATTTATCTATCTATCTATCTATCTATCTATCTATCTATCTATCTATCTATCTATCTATCTATCTATCTATCTATCTATCTATCTATCTATCTATCTATCTATCTATCTATCTATCTATCTACAGTCCCTGACAAAAGTCTTGTCGCTTGTGTACAAATTGACCTAAAGTGCCGCTGAAATATATTTCTAATCAAGATTTTTTTTTACAAGAAATGGCTCATTTTAATCCCACCAGCTTTTGGGATAATGTTTCAGTGAAAAACTAAACTTTCAAAAAGTATTCTAATATTCACAGCTTGGTAAAGCCCATTGAGTCAATTTTGGAAAGACATAAGTGTTGTCACCTTGTCATATGAGCTTCCCTTGTGACTAATAATGGATCAATTGGATCAATGGATTTCTATGAAAATTTGACCTTTCTGTCTTGATTAAATGATAAAGATTTTTTCTATGAAAATTATTTATTTCAATGCATTAAACATCATTTGGGAGGGTTTTAGCTTTTCATATGAGCTATTACTAACACCAATTAATTAATTAAAAGTCAGGTTAATATCAGGTATTTCTAGAAAATAGATAAGCGACAAGACTTTTGTCAGGGACTGTATCTATCTATTGCAATGAGATTCAGACAATTTTAAGTGTGTCTTACGCAGAGATCCAATGACGTATTTACAAATTTATCAGCAATTTAAAACCACTGGCATATAGGTTATAGCATGAAAAAAGCAGATATAGCACACCAATAGTTTAACTGCATGAAAGCACTGAGTAATGTAGTAATAATGACTTGCATAATCTTGTCAACGGCCAAAAATTGTTTGTTAAAAACTATTGGCAATTTTTTATTATCGGTGCATCCCTAGTCTTATGCGTACAAACACTTCTAAGGCCACTGAATGTGCATTTGCGGTCTTAAACAAGTTCTAAGATAACTCAGAGGAAAGGCATTGTGGCACTCACATCACCATGGAAACTGTAGCTGCCCCTGAGAATGGCCCTGAAGAGGCGGGGTCGGCTGCTCTGGTCGAAGGGCAGTGAGCCGCTCAGCACAATGTAAGTGATGACGCCCAGTGCCCACATATCCACAGGGCATCTACAGGGTCTCCGAGCCAGCATCTCAGGGGCCAGGTACTCCGGTGTGCCGCAGAGTGTCCTCACAGCCCAATCTTTAGTCTGACGGCTCTGCTCAAAGTCTATAGTGCTAAAGGACGAGTCGCAGTTTGTGTCTTGGGTTGAAACACTTGTATCTTCCTTGCTTTGAAATGAGGCCGGCGTCTTATTGTCCCAACATGCGAGCCCAAAGTCCGTTATGATCAAGCGGGAGTCCTGTCCCGGGTGGTAGTACAGCAGGTTTTCAGGTTTGAGGTCCCTGTGTATGACGCCCAGAGCGTGGAGATAGCACAGCCCGCTGGCCACCATCTTCAAGGCCTTGGTGGCATCCCGTTCTCTAAAGGTTCCTCGGGCGACCATACGCTCCAAGAGCTCTCCTCCCGTGGCCAGCTCTAGAACGAGATAGACGCGATGTGGGCATTCGAACACCTCGGCCAGGCGGATTACATTGCTGTGGTTCACCCGTCGCAGGACACTGAGCTCTGCCAGACAGGCTTCGTGACCCTCACGACCTTTGACCTCCAGAAGTTTGATGGCGAAGGGTTGGCACGAGCCCCGGTGCTCGGCACGAACCACGCGGCTGAAGCTCCCGCAGCCAATCAGAGCCTTGATATCATACCTAGAACAGATATAAACATTAGTGTTATTTTAGTATCATTGAAATACTGTTATAGCGATTTTTTAAAAACGCTGTTGAAAAGTGGATCAGACCGAGCACCAAAACATACTTGTAGCCAATTAGCAGTAAGAGGAGAATACATTTATAAAGAGAGAGCTCAGGGCACAAGACAGACATTAGCAGAAGGACTACAGAAAGAGAGAGACGGCAGAGAAAATACAAAAGATGAAAAGGTCAGGGGAATAACTTTTAAGAAGGGTTACGATCAGGCAAGCGGGAAGCCCTGAAAACGGATGCTGAGAATGCTTTATTTCTTCTTGATACATGAGTGTTTCATAGAACTTAGAAATACATGGTCTGAAGCACATGGTACAGGCGCACTTAAAGGTACACTATGCAACTTTTCGTCCACTGGAGGGCGCCTATTCTAAACGGCCCGCAAGTACCGGGACTTTTATTATGACGGGACGGGACACATTCGCCGGGCGCGCGCACTTCTGCTTTTTCCGGTCAGGTAAAAACAGCTATTTTCATCATATCAGATACATTTAAGGGGCCAAGGGCTTCGGCCATCCGTCCACTCTCTTCCCTGAACTGAAATGAAGTAGTGGGCTGTACTTTCCACACGATTGACATCAGGTTCAAGTACGCCAGGTTGGCTGGTGGTTATGTTGCCCGCATACCGCCTCCCATGGCCGAGACTGGTATTACGATACCTGACGGGCCGGGGCTAGTAATGCTACTGCTAATTAAGGTTGATATCTCTGCAGCACTATAACTTGACATTTTTTTAATGACATCATCGTCCTTATTTCTTCTCATTCTTTTGATGCGTGTAGGTCATTTTTTGGATATTTTTACCTCAATTTTTACACATGGCACCTTTAAAGGACAACTCCGGTAAAAATGAACCCAGGGGTGATTAACACATGGTTACCAAGTAGATCTTTCTATGGGATGCGTTTTATTGAAAATTTATATGTAAAGAGTTTTCTCTCTAAAACAGATTAACTTATAACACTAGAGTATGGGGCATAGAATAAGTAAAAGTAAATCTCTAGTTAATACCACTAACACGGCTCAAAATAGCCTCACACTAACACGGTAGCATAATGAGGGTCCCTACATGCAAACCGAAGCATTGAGAACTTTGTAAGAGTACAAGCAGTTTAATAAGAAGACACTTTATAAAGACTACATTACGAGTTTACAGACAGAAGCCATCTTGGAAAACAGTCTTGACGAGTCGAGCCACGAACGCTGTGCTAAGAGATGAACTGTTACTTGGAATCTCATATGGGACACCTTCTTCCCTTGTAGTTAGTCAACCATATATTTTAATAAAAATATATAATTCATGAATTTCCATGTAATGAGAATTCACAAACTTAATTCCTATCGACCAGTTCACTCAGCACAGCTGTGTTTACCAGAAATCGCGTACTGCACCTTTAAGAGGCCATTGTTTTCAAGGTGGATTCAAACAAGGTTTCATGCTTAAATGTTCAAAAATATCAACATTATAAAAAGAATAAAATTATAAAAAGTTCAACATTGTTTTTTTCAGATTCTCCATTGTTGCAGGACTATCAGTAATGCTCAGTTTAGTTCCCGTCTCTACAAAGCAGCAAAAAGTACAATGTGCTCTAATTGGTCGGCTGGACCAGTGTGATGTGATTGGTCAAACCCAACACGATCTCAAGGCAATTCGTACTCATTTTACGAGGTGGCTAATTCGTACGAATTGATAGGACCTCACTCGTACGAATTCATACGATTTCTGCTAATTCGTACATATTTTACGAGTCACCAAATTTGTATGAATTCATACGAATGACCTACCCCTGACCCCGCCCCTAAACCAACCCATCACGTGGGTTTAGACAAATCGTATGAATTCGTACGAGTGAGGTCGTACAAATTCGTATGAATTAGAAACCTTTTATTCAGTCGTTTGAATTAATACGAATTGGTCGTGAGATAGCGTGAGAAGGGTATTCCTGAACAACTGGAGGCTGCATTTTCAGGACCCTAGTTCTAAGACTGCAGTTCTAGGACCCTCGTTTTTTGTGACAGCACCACCTACCGAACTGAATCACCAAAACACTAATTTAAGATGGGCGATGGACACTGATCAGACTGTGAGTACTGATATTCAATCAAGTTTTATTTTATAACGTTTAAACGAAACAAAATGTACTAAAGTGAGCTGCTAACTATAAATGAAGAATTAATTCACACAAATTAAGAATTTGTGTGCTAGTTTCCTTAATTACAATGATGTTCTTGATCGTGGCGTGGCCATGATTTATTAATTCCTTTTTGATTTTTAATGACTATAATACATCTAGCCAGCACATTATTAAACTTAAAAAGATGACAAATGCATGTTGGTGTAAGGGTGTGTGATTTACCTCTAGCTTACTGTATTATTGGGGAAACTTGCTGAATACTCATTGTTTTACCATAGTTAAGAATAAAATATTCTTACATAACTGCTCTGACTGCCTGGATGCACTACAATATTAGCCTGTCTATGATGCATAGTGTTTGACAAGTTCAGCCATTTATACTTTGGTTACGTTCTTATAGCCTGCACTGATATATTTTTGCTGTGAAGGATTAAAAAGATTAAAATTAATCCTTTAATTAAAAAATAATAATAATTCTGTATGAATCTTGCACATGTGTTTTTTTGTTATCCTTGGAGCTGGACTGAAAAGACTGGGCATAATATTGCAGTGATTAATAAATGCATATTTAGCTACTCATGTTAGAAATCTTGGGGTTACATTCGATACGAATCTGTCATTTGACAAACAAATAAACTCAGTAGTTGATTCTAGTTTCTTTCATCTCCGTCTTCTTTCAAAAATAAAACCATTTCTTTCTGAGCGTTCCCTTGAAACTGTCATCCATGCCTTTATTACATCGCGGCTGGATTACTGTAACTCCTTATATTATGGTATCGCAAAGTCTCAAATTTCTCGGCTCCAGTTAGTACAAAACGCCGCAGCGAAATTCTTAAAGGGCTATAGGAAATTTGATCATGTTACACCTCTTTTAAGATCATTACATTGGTTGCCTATAGAGCTCCGTATTGAGTTTAAAATTTTGTTACTTGTGTACAAATCTTTAAAAAATGTTGCTCCCCCATATTTATCTACTCAATTTCATTTGTATAGCTCAAATAGGAGCCTTCGATCGAATGATCAATTTCTGCTTCATATTCCAAAAGCCCGCTTAAAGACAAGAGGAAATCGTGCTTTAGCTGTGGCCGGCCCTACTCTCTGGAATAAGTTACCCCTCGAAATTAAATTGGCCTCTACTGTATCGGAATTTAAAATGAGGTTAAAAACCTTTCTTTTTAACTTGGCTTTTAATTGATTTTTATTTATTTAATTTTTTATACTGACTTTTCGGTTTTTATCTGAACTATGATATGATTTGATCTTGAATTATGATTTGCTTTATGATTTTGTTTTTATTATATGTTTGACCATGTTCAGCACTTTGGTAGGTTCTACCTTGCTTAAAGCGCTTTATAAATAAAGTAACTTGAACTTGAACTTACTCCAAACAAATATTATTATATTCCATTCTGCATATCATGTAGATTTCATAATGTAACCGAGATGGCAATGGCTTTTATCATGCATGTCACCTTTTGTTGCTTTTAGGGATTGCCATGCCATCACTGTGGAAATGACAGCGGGATTTTCATGTTAATAGTAAAGTCTCAGTGTTTTTTTGTTGTTGTTGTTTTTTTTTTTTTGCCAAGTATATGCTAATATAGTATCTGTCAATGTCACACATCTTACAGATGGAAATGGCTTTCATTAGAAAGAGGTGGTGTCTTCTTCTGATGGAGCGCTTCAAATAGAAGGGTATTATAACAATATATATTTGTATATTCATCTCTGTAACACTTGCTGGTTTTTTTTATAAATTGTGCAGTTTTTAAAAAAAATTAAATTTATGTTATCATCTACAGTTCATTTTGTGCCGTGGCTCATTTATCAAAATTACCTTGTTCACCAGATTAGTATAATGACTTTCAGTCGTCATCCATTTAGCTAAGTAAGGTATAAAAGAAATGTTTACAATAGTTGCCTCACATTGTATGCAGCTTCAACTGTATAGTACCATGGTCTCAATTGGTGGGAATTGCTCTTGAGCAATACTTACAAATTTGGAGTTTGGACTTAGACATGAGTAACATTAATATTCAGTTTGGCTTTCTCTCTCTACAACTCCAACAGTGCACAAGTGTTAAATCATATATATATATATATATATATATATATATATATATATAGCCATTCCGTCTGTGCAGCAACTAATGAAAAAAGGGGTCTTTTTGGTGTTGTTATTGCAAAAATGACATAAATATATATTCTTCAATCATTCTTGAGTCTTGTCTTGCCTCTATACAACCTTTAAAATATCTGACTGTAATTTAGTGACTGCATATAGCCTACCGATTCCATCTTTATTTTACCTGATAATGAACTAATTAGTTAAACTTAAGGAGGTTAACCAATATAATTCAAGAAACTAAGATTTTTAAGGTACTCAACTTTTTTTTAAAGATTGATATACATTTTCAATTATATTTTGTGTAAATTAATGTTTAAATTTAAAATTGTGACTCAAAGCAGGTATTACACACTTTGTAATTTACCTCTGATACATTTTGAATTAAAAATATCACATAGAATATACTCCTCCTGAGATTAAATATCTTGATACTATGTAGGCTACTAACTAAACCACCTGGGTCCTGGAACTGAGGTCCTGAAACTGCAGCACACTGCTATATCATCCAGTTCTGTAGGTGGTGCTGTCACAAAAAACGTGGGTCCTAGAATGGCGGTCCTGAAACTGGGGTCCTGAAACTGCAGCCTCCGGTTGTGCAGGAATATACTACTGGTCAAACCCTTCAAACTTGGAAATGCCACGCCCCTTACCACCACTAACTCAACTTAACTAGGCCACACCCCTTTATTTTCCATATGCCTTGAGCAGGAATTTTTTAAATGAGGGATAGTGACATTCCTGGAAGAAAACTCTTCAACCTGAAAGAAGACTAACCGACGCATTGCAGGAAGTTCAGAAAATGATATAGAGAATAACTCTCTTTGTAGTGATCTTTTTTCAACATTACACAATAAAGAAAGTTGAGAATGTAAAAAAATAATAATAATAAAAGCATATTAGGTGCTCTAAATGTTTTAGTTAATCTTTTATTTTTATATTTTCCATTTTCATTTTACTTAAAGTCTAAATTGAGTTTTTTTAATGTCTTAATTTTTTTTTTTCATTCAATTTTAATTCAGTTTTAGTTTAGTAACTTTAGTACAAGTTAAATTAAATGAAAATGAGAAATGTTTCCTTGGCAACTAGTTGAAATAAAATAAGCCATAAAAGATTATGTCATAAAATGATCAAATAAGTGATTGTTCATATTATTTTTCATTTCAGTTTTCGCTCATTTAATTTCAAGTAATGATGTTTTTTTTATTGATTTAGTTTTAGCTAAATATAATAACCCTGATGAACACTGAATCATCTGCTATGAGAGACTATTGTGCTGTTGTAATTGGATGCATCAAATTAAATTAAATTACATCACATTATTTTATGAATTACATTTCATTATTACTTTTAGGCTGGCATTAAATGTTGAGAGTGGCACTGGTGGACTCATAAATATAATAAAGCATTTAATTATAGCAGAGAACTTTAATTGACATGTCGTGTTTGATATCTTAATTCAGTCATCCAGTCTTAAGTAATAAAGTTTATGGCATTGTCAAGAATCTTTTATAAAGGTTATTTTAGGAATGGAATGCTATCTACATATTGATGAGTATAAACCACATATTGGCTACTATTTCTCTACCAATAGCAAGTGAAATAGAATGATGACATCATGCCACATCACCTCATTACATAAGTGTCTAGTTATTTTACACTGTATAAAATGTTAGTTCTAATATATAGTGTCATAATTCCTGTATATTCCTCTAACATATAATACAATAATTCACAGAAATCAATTTGGCCAACTGAAAAATGTAGATGTTATGCTTTCTGAAGGATCATGTGACACTGAAGACTGGAGTAAAGATGCTGAAAATTCAGCTTTGATCACAGATTAAACTACATTTCAAAATACATTACAATATTAATTGTAATAGTAAATTTCCCAAGTTTATAAATGCAGCTAGGTGAGCTTAAGATACTTCTTTCAAAAACATAAAACACAATCTTATCCCAACACTTTAGAATCATAGTCTATAAAACAAAATGTTTTGCATAATGTCAACTGAAATGTACTGTTACTAATGCATTCAGAAAATGCACATGCTGTGCACATTAAAGTGTCCATATTGCTCACACTATTTTTTGCAGTATGGTAGTATGCTATTCTGAACGCACTCAAAGCTCATCACCAGTACCTCGCCGTGACGCGTGGATCAAACTTTGCACGAAACTTTGCATTAGGATTCCTCATCCTCTCCTCCAGATGAACCAGTTTCTTGTCTCCCTCTGATATTCCTTCTCGGGAAGCTCTTCTGTCACTTCTCCTCCTCCAAGCTTGTTGTTTCTCGTTACACTTTTCCCTGTCATTCGCTCGTTTCTTGAAATTCACAACAGAGCCGATGAGTGAAAAATATCCATTTTTGGAGGGCTCAGGTAACACTTTGCCAGAACTACTTCCCATTATAAACACCTTACAGGGTGAGAAGTACGGAAATAATCCATCCAGATGGTGTTAAAGGACTGACACTTGCCTAACTGAATAAAGCTTCACACAGATCCCTCTTTGGGACACATGATTTTGGGGCCGGTTTGGAAGATCATGCTGCAGCTGTTGTGCACCTGCACACGACTGGTGCATTTTCAGCACAGGTGCAATAACTCACACCTGAGTGATGGGTGTTTGATCCACAGGCTATTTCAGAGACCTTTAACAACACTATCATTGCCCTGTAACACAAAACAAAGGGAGCTTGATCACCTGTGGACACACCATACATACTTATATCATTTAAAACCTGTCACAGTATAGTTTAAAAATTACACACACACACACACACACACACACACACACACACACACACACACACACACACACACACACACACACACACACACACACACACACACACACACACACGGTTTTTATGTAAACACGAATCAATGATATAAAAAAATGAATGATATTGATTTTTAAAAAAAGAATATAAACATATTAAAATAACATATATATAAAAAAATATTATGTGTGTGTGTGTGTGTTGAATAAATATTTGCACATTGTTTTTTATGCTGATAAAAAATAATTTATGTTGTATTTTTTAACATTCGGTTTTTCAACACTAAAAGTCGAATCTATAAAGTCATGTGACTTCATGTCTGTTTTTGTGTCCTGTTTTCAAGCTGAAAATTGTCAGTAAAAAAAAGGCACATTCTGAGAATTACCCTTCATGTGGGTATATTAAGATATGGGGAAATATGGGGGACATAAATATAAATTCAATCTGACTATAATTATAGACAAACAACATATGCTCAGCTTACGTTTCCCAGTTCACACCTCTTACAGGTCCATATAGTTCAAATTTCACAAGATATCTCTTTAATATGTCAGTTGTGATTGAACAGAGATTATACAATTTATTTGTGTTTTATTGATATTTGTCTGAAAGTAACAAATGTCAATATGAACTCAAAAAGTTCAACAGATTTTCCCCAAATCAATCCAAAGCTAAACCTAAAGAATTTCAGAAGCAAAGTATAATAATGGAAATTTTAATTGTTGCATTTAAGTCACTAATTATTATTATGAAAGAACAATATACATATAAAAAAACTGTCTATCATACTGTATCAAACTAAAAAAAGTATATACATATATATGTATATATATATATATATATATATATATATATATATATATATATATATATATATATATATATATATATATATATATATATATATATATATATATATGACAGTTCTGTACGTTTCAGGCTAAAATTGTGAAGGACTGGACTTTCCATTTCTTCATTTTCCTTTCTGGAGTTCATGACTCCTGCCAGCTCTAATATACCAGCATAATACGGCTAACAGCTGAGCTTTAATCATAAAAAGTATAAAAGACGTTTTCCATCACATTTAAATGTGAGGTAAATGAAGCTGAATAGAATGAGCTCATTTGAAAGAATCTTTCCATGAAATGAAGGCAGATCGTTCTGCAGCACATTGAGTCAAACCGTCTGGATCCTTACCGGACATAATGAAAACACATCTGATATTTGGTGCTGACACTATAAAATAATATTAATATAATGAATGCACCTTCAGGACATGAGTATGACTAATCAACTTGGTGTTAGAAATCTCCATCTCCATGTAACTTTCTGTTCCTCCACTAGAGCGCACTATTGAGTTTTCTATGTTTATCAGAATTGATTGAAATAAATGGATGAAGGGCGTAATTAACTTGTTTTGACTGCTGCGATCATCCATCGTAATCCCCAGATAATCCAAACCTAATCCATTGTCTAATCTGAAACCTTAATTGCCATGGAAACGACACAATACCGAGGAGCCCAGCAATTAGTGGCAGATTTACACTCATATGAAGTGCTTGTTGTGTTTTGCTTATGATGTCACTTATCAGGCAGCATGATGAATGCAGTCGACACACATGACAAGGTGAATAATCAGACCCATTTATAATCGTTCAGATGGAGTTGGCGAGAGAAACTTGAATTACTAACCTTTGTCTCATAGAAGAACTCAGAGATGAACAGGAAATGAGCAGGACGGGGTGTCAGTTTCCTGTCTCACGAGTGCATCACGTGAAGTGGGCATATTATCTGCTATTGTGAAATCAATGCAAGTGGTCAAACAGTCTTGAGACTGAGCAATAGAGCTAAATTAGCTTTTGCACTGATACGCTCAAGCTGCCCCTTACAAAAATCAAGTTTAGATTATATGCTTCTTTTACATAAGAAAGCATATGCCTACTTTTTATGCACTTCTCAGAAAAATGGGCCTACTTAATTGCACTTAAGCACTTGTGTGTGTGTGTAAGTATATTTGACTTGAGTACTTGCACTCATTCTTTTGATATACTTAAACGTATAATTACATATTTTAAGTATAGCCAACTTGGCTTGAAGTTGTGTTTAATATTTTGATTGAGTAGCCTATTAAATACTTTTTTCCGCATAGTTTTGCATGCTGTTTTACAAACTTGCTCGAAAATATTGATTTATAAAGAAAACGGTATATATTGCTAATTCGGAGTAGGCCTATGTGAATTTTTGTGTAGTCCACTGGCAGTAAAGGCTACATATGAATTGAATAAACTTTAGTTTAAACTTAAAGTACATTTAATAGTATATTCAAATTAATACATTCATTTAAAGTAAACATACAAGCAGTATAAAAATACTAAAGAACTTATTTACGGAGAGTATACTTCAAAGTGTTCTTTCATAAACCAAAAAAAAGGGATACATTTAACTTGTATATTTTGCAGTACACATGAAAAACGTAGTTGTAAAGTAGTTGTGTAATCAATTTAAAAGTATAGATTTATGCACTAAAAAGTGGACCAATATAGTCCCAAGTATTCTGAAATGGTAAACTTACAAGTAGTAAATTGACATTATAAGTATACTTACTAGATAAATGTATAGCTACTTAAAAATATCCAAACGTTACTTAAAGGATACGCAAAATTTATGACTTTAGTTTAGGGTGAATTCAGGGTGATTGGGACAATTTAGATGATTTGGAAAAAGTGTCCCAATTACCCTGAATTCACCTATTGACCGTATCCCACAGAGTTAGATAAGTCCATAGTACCATTCTCATCTTTGTGCATCCCATATCTGACGCACCCACCGCTAGCCTAGCTTAGCACAAAGACTGTGGAGGTCTCCATCTATCTTACTGCTCAATAAGTGACAAAATTACGCCAACATTTTCCTGTTTACTTGTTGTGATAGTTACATTTTGGACTAAGACAGATGGAAATTGAAAAGGTTATTTTCTAGACTGATATGGCGAGGAACTACACTCATTCCTGTAGCCTGACAAGCCAGACCCACATCAAGATGTTTGGTCTGAAAACTCACCATAGACAGGGCGCAATCCGAGGGGCGGGATAAACGGTTCTTTCAAACTCCCTCTGCACGCGATAGGATAGCGCTACACCAACCAGAGCAACGAAGGTGAAACAGAGCTTGTTGATAGATTAAACATTCACCGTATCCGGTCGGCTAAACTCCGAACACATCTTCCCTTTTTAAGAATGACTTCAGTGCCGTTCTTTGTTCATTTCTCAGAGAAAAGCTTAACTCCAAGTCTTCCAGAGTCGCGGTCAAAGCTGATTCGAAAGACCGCCGTTCGCCAGTTTCTGTGTTTACTAGAAGCACGCAAACGCAACTCGGCCATCGTCATCATGGCCCCGCCCGCCGACTCTATACACGATGTGATTGGCCCGTCCAGAGTGAGAGGAATACAGCTCAGAAGGGTATTGAGAGTTCCTAGACGACACTCGCGGGCAGATTAAATTTGCTGCCGCTAGGGTGCGTCTAGATTTCTAGGCATGTAATGATCAAGGAACGTTTTGGCCTTACCATGGGTGCAGTGGCAAAATGATATTACGCAGCGCCTGAAAATAGGCTACCTTCCGTCAACATAACCAAAGTGACAATCTGCTTGGACAGAGAGCATGCTGGGGACTATTTTCAGGCACTGTAATTGCACCGCTGCACTCATGGTACGACAGCAAAGACACGCCCCATTCCTTGGTTAAAAAAACTAAAATAAAATGATAATAATCAGAAATTCTCACAAATTACATAACTAGTGGTTTTTGGATATTTTACTGCAAAAATCTTATATATTGCACCTTTAATAAAATAAACTTGAAGAATACTTTTGTAAGAGGAACAACCATTTTATCTTGAAAAATAACACCTGAGAATGGTCTCTGGATATATTCTGATATAATAAGCTTATTACTTATCGTGTAGTACTGCATGCTACAGTACACACTATTAATATTGTTTTTTATTTAATTTTGAACGTTAAGTGAAACAGTAGGCTTATTCTGTTATAAATATTAAACAGAAGTATCCTAGTTGTCACAGTGACTTTGCATGTGGCATCCAATTATTATTCTGAAAACAGATATGGCTTTTTGCACTTTTCATAAAATGTTGTGTTAAAATGGAAAACCATTGGCAGTCTGAGCGAATGACGAGTCAGAAAAGACAAGCTAAAATTACTACAACTACTTCTGGATCATTCAACACTGTAAATGGTAAATGGAAGGTCATATATTCATATGTATGCTCTATATTTTGTATTTTTAAATTTTACACAACATATTTTATTATTTGTCAATTATATTTGAAATCAGTTTTTACTTTACATTTCTTTCTTATGGTTATGATTATTTTATGAAAGCACCATTGTAATGTGCTACAGTATAACCATGCCTTGCCTATGCACATTTATCAATATGTTTCAGGTCATTCTGATGTTATTTGTGCACATTATGCACACAGTAGGCCAATATTAGTACTGCTATTTTGAACATAGCCAATCTGATTGAGTCCTTTTTAGCTTATGAGAGAACTAGCCAATTAGAAATGCTCTCTGCCTGTCAATCATTTTGAATGTTCCAGCTTGGCTGATATCGGCTTGATAGTCATTTCTGGGGTGTTGGAGAAATTCTGTATATGCTGGAAAAGAGCTAAATCACTTACAGCACCTTTAGTACTGGCACACACAAACACACACACATGGACCCAAATTCTACCGAAAATAAAGTTAAATCACCAGTGAGATGTTGCTCTCTCTCAGGCTGTTGTGCTCTATTGAACTGATTATTGCACTCGTGCCATTGCAAATAAACCACACGGTGTGTATGTGTGTGTGTGTTAATTACCTCCACCATTGAAGTTTACTCTCCTCCGGTCCAGTGTAAAGTTATTCAAAATGTGATCCCAGCTCCTGGAGTTCTCCTGTACTTATGAGTAGAAATGTAATGGAACATTGTGACTACCGATAACAATTCCAGTTTTATTAAATCCGAAATCTGAGTCTTACATTCTTGGCAGTTAGATGATGAGGCTGCCGGGAGGAAGGATAATTCACCCAAAAAGGAAAATTCTGTCATCATTTACTCCCCCTCACGCTGTTCCAAATCTGTATGGTGGTATTTTTCTCTGTGGGATGAATTTGGAAGAATATTCTCATACATTAAATGTTTTTCATTCAATAATGAATCTGAATATGATTGCAATGGACCTTCTGCTCTTAATACGGACTAAAAAGCTATCATTTGGCTTCAGAAGACTTGCACGAAAGTTGTATGAACCAATTTCTTAATATATTTATAGTAATTTTATAGTGCTTGACAGTCCTAGTAACTAAAGATTCTTTCCTTTAAAAAAAAAAAAAATTAATAGGATGATTTGCTGCTCAGGAAATGTTTATTGTATCAATATCGAAAACATATTATGCTGCTTAATATCAACAACTTTATATATAGGAAGATGGTACACTCTGATTACTTATGAATGGGAGAAAGTGCAGCGCCAAATATGGCAAATAAGCCCCGCCTTCTAAATGAAAGAACCAATCGTTGTTTAGTAAAGTCAAAGTCCAGTTTCCCCATTCATCTATCCAGTCAGCCATCCATCAATTTTCAAAGTCCAAAAGAACATTTTTTTTTAATATATATATTTTTATAACATTACAAATGTAATTTTTTTATAAATAAAAAGCAAACTTTTTGAATAAAAGTATTAATAAAAGGGATAGTTCACCAAAAAATGAAAACTATCCCATGATTAACTCTCCCTCAAGTCATCCAAGGTGTATATGATATTCTTCTTTCAGACGAATAAAAGTTGAGTTATATTAAAAAAGTTCTGGCTTTTCCAAGCTTTATAATGGCAGGGTCAGTAATAATTTTTGAAGTCCATAAAAATGCATCTGTTCATCAAATAACGTGCTCCACACGGCTCCGGGAGGTTAATAAATAGAAGTGAATTGATACATTTGTGTAAGACAAATATCCATATTTAAAACTTTATAAAGTAACATTTCGGCCAATCGCCTTCCGTATTCAGTTTATGGAAAAAGTGTTGAAAGTGCCTCTGCAGTATAAAGGCTTACGCTCATCAGATGTTACGTATGGATCTTAAACTCCGAGAAGGCACTTTCAACACTTTTCCACAGAAGGCGATTATCTGTAATTTTAATTGAAAAAGTTTTAAATATGGATATTTTTCTTACACAAACTCAACAATTTGCTTCAGAAGGCTTTTATTAATGTCCCAGAGCCGTGTGGAGCATGTTATTTGATGGACAGATGCATTTTATGGACTTCAAAAAGCAGAGCAACATACCCTACCATTATAAAGCCAACACAGTCTCACCCCTACTCGTCAAATGTTGCCGAACGGTCAAGGGACCCTGACGTGAGCTGTTGACGCACAGGGTACCCCTAAATCGCCATTTTTCGACGTACTGGGTAATCCACTGATTTCAATGAGAAACCTAGGACGTCATAAACAGACGTGTTGGGCATGTGAATGTTATCGTCATGATGGAATATATTGGGTTATAATTTTTCCATTATGACATGTTGGAGTGTGATTCTCAATTTAATCAGCCTGCACAATTGTATTTACATTTATTTACGCTATGATACACGTTTGAAACAGCAGTCAAACCCCACCCCGCCCTAAACCTACCCATTTGCGTATTATATGATATAAAACACAGACTGTAACAGACAACAGGCACACTTTATTGAAAAAGTCCAACTATTCCGAGGCCAAACGATGGAATTGTGTGAAGAAAAGACCCAAAAGCAATCACCGTCTCTATCCGCGCCGCGCGCCGCGCGCCACGCCCCGCGCCCCGGCGTCACACTGAAGACGCCACAGGTAGACCCCTCGGCGTCACGCGATGGACGAACTGGGAACCCAATTGCTTTCAGTGGGAAACCTTTGGCGTCAACATTAGACGGCAATTCTATCGGTATGAAATCGCGCTGAAGAAGTCTCACTCAGAACACATCGCGATGTTTGGCATCAGATCACGTGTGCCACATGTTGGTGAGTAGTCATACATATTATGTCCTAATATTTGATATAAAGTATTTTCTGCTTGTCGTTATCGATCATGTTCAGTCACTGCATTGTATCTGTCATCATCTCCACTGAGGCTTTGCATTTCTTTGCTTTCTAAATAAACACACCTTGCTAATAGGGTGATTAAACACTGTCACGTGACGTGCTATAGACCTTTAAACAGTTGTTAATATTTAATAATAATTACTACTGTAGTTCCAACGTGGCATTTGTAGTAGAAGCACAATTAAAAAAAACAAAAACACTTGCCATGCGTTTACCACAGTATTGGTAGTTTTAATGTGATATTTGTTGTAAATAAACAGTAGCCACAACAATTACCATGCTTTAAAAGCATTTTAATGTAAAATCCAAATATTGATATTTAAATAGTATAGTATATCCAGAGCTGTATTTGTATATGAACACTTATTTTTTTCTTATTATTAACGTCCCGTTTGCATGTAAATAATTCATGTGATCACAAAATCAAGTGAGTTATCTACATTTTCAAACAAATTCATATGATATAGCTTGCTATTATATACTTTTAATAATGGGAATGCACACATATCTGTGAACTTTGTACATAAATGTATTTAACATTTAATTATGCATCGTTTTTTACAGAAATAAATCCTAGTTATGTATAAACTGACAACATCATCATCATGTCCTGTCCTGGGCACATTGGGCAACATGTGTCCTCCAACATATTCGATCTGTGGCCACGTTTTCACATCTTCTCATGGAACACCGGCATTGAGGTCTTCGTGAAACATCTGTCTCATATCTTCCTTGGTTTTCCCTGTCTCGTGCGTCCTCCTGGTGGTGTCCACTTCATAAGTGTTTTTGGGTGTTGTTGTTTGGGCATGCATAGGACATGTCCAGTGAAATGCACCCTTTGCTCAGTTACAGTGTCTCAAAGTCTTCACGTGGAGTCTGTGGAGTCTTATAATCTCTTTGATATATGCAGAACCAATATTCATAAACTGTTCTTGATGTCTGCCTATGCCTTTATCATCAGGAGTTTTAGTGAAGGACATCTATTGCCATCCACTAGTTCTAGTCATGCATTGACTTCATGATGCTATAGTCCAATGTATATTTCTGCATTTGTTGTTTGTTTGAACAAATGAAGATAGTGAGAGTTAATACCTTTTGAAATCAATAATTATTCATTAAAACTTTTATTACAATGGTCACTATAGTACATGTCTACCATAACTACCTCTATCATTATTTCACTACCTATCATTATATCACTACCTTGTTAATGTAACTGTAACATGAATGTACTTTATAGAAGTATTTTCTTACTAAAAATGGTTAACATTTACAATAATCATCAACTATTTTAATTGGCATTTAATTTAGTTACAATAAAAGTGAACAATAATCGCAAATATATAGTATTAAAGTTTAGAATGTAAAATGTTATTTTTTTGCCTATATATATATATATATATATATATATATATATGGGCACTACATTTGTATTTAAACTGTTTGACATTAAATATTGGAATATGCTTACAAAATTGTGTGCATTCATTGTGCTTTTGTTATATTTGTTTTAATTCCAAGAGTTCAGATTATAAAGGATGGCTTAAAGAAGTTTATGCTTGTAGACCATTGCATAGAAAAAGGATTCTCTTTCAAATATATTTATTATGCATCAGTTTAACCACACAAAGAAGACTTTCGTTTTAAAATGTGAGTTTTATTATTTAATTAGAATAAATAAATATTTAGCAGCCTAAATATTAAATCTTTAAGGAATCTACCCCTTCAGTTGAACCGGATGAGATGTGATATAATTTACCATAAATGGACAAGGAAGTGTGACGCCTCTGTTCAGCTGGGTTGTCATTGGCTGTGACTTTATCGCAGAACGCGCTGTGATTGGACTATCTGTTTTAACCCATATAAAACGGCGTTTTTATGTTACAAAGTATGTTTTGGTGTTATTACGTCAGTAATACGTTAAGCTAACTATAAAGTGTCGCTATGTTGTGAGAAATGACTCCTTTACTGAGAACCCAACCCTAACCCTAAGCATTTCTGCACACTTCTAAGAACTACAGCGCCATGTTTCCCATTGCATTGATACAATGACAGATATATGGGTAATGTAGTTTAAAAGGTTTCATAATGAAACAATAAATGTTAAGTAAATTACATATTTAATGGACAGCTGGATATTAAAATATGTTCATTGTGCAAACCTTTAAGACATATATGAGGGCCAAGCTGAAATTGTATATTTTACTGTGAGCACTTTTAAAAAAACCTTTATGGCAGCTTTCCATATATGTCTGAAAACTGTGGCCAACATTATTTAGTAAACATTGCATATACAGTTGTCCTGCCAATTTTCTCTGTGATACGCTAACCAGACTTTGAGTTAAAGCCATTTGAAATATGCTTTTTTTGCTCTTCCAGGGGCCACTACTGGGTCCCTGGAGATGTAAGGGCAGTACAACATACACAGATCTATTCTCCTCATCACGGACAACAAACTTTGAGTCACATTTAAATATCAGAGTATTTTGTCTTTTCTATTCTAACGTCATGCTTGCATTAGGTTTTGATATTGTAAGACCATCTGATGAAATACAGAAATATTTGAAAGAAATGTTGTAAAATAATAATTATTAAGTTTTATTTTCTTTTATGGATAAACACTAATATATATAATGGATTAACCTGCAACAACTTGCCATTATCCACTTTCCAGAGTAAACAAAAACTATTTATATTATTTACACTTCATTATTACCATTAAATATAGGACCATAAAGTAAAATAACAAGAGACATTGTCACAATTTCATCTACACCCTCTTCACGTACCTGGCATCGAAAATGTGCATGCTTTAATTTTTATTGCAGTAGTAGATGTACCAGAATGATCAACATGGATCATCTTCAGTTAAGCTTGAAGTGTTTGTAATCCTTCCCTTTATTTCACTGAAAACTGACATACTTGTCACAGCATGCAAGTATATACAACTTTTTGGAGCATTGTACCAAATATAATATAACCAGATAAAAAATGTTTACTTCTCAAGTAAAATATTCTTGGTAATTAATAAGATAACCTAAATAAACTTGTTGAATGTGTATTTACTGTACCACACACCATACACAATACTCACCATACTTTATCACTCAACACTTTATTGGAGGATACAGTATACAGTTGATAAAGTAGAATAAAGTCAAATAAGATTCAAGATAAATAAAAATGGGTTTTAAAAAACACATTAACATCATATTAATCCATTCACAGCTGCTGAAGCCACACAAATGAGTGCTACATAATCCCATCCAGTCAACTATGATACAGAAAACAGATTTGATATAGTGTTGGAAAATAATGATTCATTATTACAACTAGACTGGTTTCTGTCTCTTCCCTCTATCATGTTCCTGTTCTTCTTCTTCTAAACAGTTCGCCCACTTGTACCCTACAGTATAATCAATGTACAGATGATGTGATCACTGATGTTGTGTAGCCTTTTCTCAACCAGAGTAAGAAGTCATATAATCCGGCGTTCTCCAGTCCTGGTCTAAAAGTAAAACAACAAACAAAATTCAGATTAAGTTTAATGTACAGTCAGGTTAACCTATGTTCTTCAGTAAACTCTCCACCTCAAAATGGGCATATACACATTGAAGCATTATGTATAATATTGCAGCCCATAATATTAGCCAAGTACTGAACAAATACTAATTTACCCATATCAACAGCAACCTTTTAAACGATCTTTTAGAAAGAACTAACCAGATCTTTCACATAATTCAAAGAACATTTACTATTTGATTCCTAATATGTCCCAACTCATTATCTTCTAAAGCTACCCAGAACCATCCATGGTCTACAAAACAATGGAGAAATACATGGAGTTTATAACAACTAAATGCTTTTTCCCACACTTGTCTGCTTTTATCTAAGACAAACAGACGGTGCAGTTTTTAAGAACTGAAGGCCAAAAGTGTAATAATAATTGTATCAAAAAGGGAAAACAAATATTTACCATTTTAAATCAATCCAAGATACAGAACCTCATTTGCTTTTTTTAGGAGTTATTAAAAGATTTAGACATGAATAATGGTACGTATTTTATCAGAGTAGAAAGAATGATCACTGTTGAAATGAATAGTCCTTTGAGAGATCAACATCAAATGTTGTATATTACAGCATTGCTTCAATACAAGACCAATGGACTTGCAAATTTTTCTGTCTTCTTCGGGCACAAGATGTCCATCTTCCTTCCTCACCCTAAACAAAGGACTTATTTTCTTAGCTTGCTTCGATATAAGGTCTGGTCTTTCTTCTCTTCTGTAAAACAAGTCTCACTTACTCTGTGCAAATACTATTGTTTTTAAAACATATAAATTAAGACAGTTACAATAAAGTTAAATTACCAAAAGGTGAGCATTTGATGAGTATATATACTAAAAACTGTATATACTTTAGTATATATACTGATAATATTCAACTTTACCTGTGAAGGGCTGATTACGGCAAGATTCGCTGCAGAGAATCACTAGAAGCTCTTGTGAGGGTTGACTCTTAAAAGAGCTGTTGAGTTTGATATTGTAGAGATCTTTTAAACAAAAATAAATAAATAAAAGTAATCTGCAAGTAATCCTGCAAGACAGAAAGAAAGAGGAAATTGTATTACATTGCATGCAAGTTGTGAGTTCATACATAACTGTTTCTAGCTGTAAAAAACGATGCATAATTAAATGTTAAATACATTTATGTAGTAAGTTCACAGATATGTGTGATTCCCATTATTAAAAGTATATAATAGCAAGCTATATCATAAGAATTTTTCTGAAAATGTAGATAACTCACTTGATTTTGTGATCACATAAATTACTTACATGCAAACGGGACGTTATAAACAGTGCAACTGATCTGATTAAGAAAAAATAATCGAATATCTGATGTCATGTGACCGAAGTGGCTTTTTGAGGCTTTTGCATCTGAACTCTTCATATACAAATACAGCTCTGGAAAAAAATTAAGAGACCACTTAACATTTAGAAATCCATGTTAAGTGGTCTCTTAATTTTTTTCAGAGCTATATGTACGAGAATCATACGAATTTGACAACTTGTTAAATCTTGTGAATTATTAAGACTTTGGGAATATGTTCTTACTGATTGAGCTATGGGATTTGTAAGAATAAGTAACAACAAATGCTAAATAAAATGTTTGATAAAGGGTTCAAACCAACTCATACATACCATTACAAATATTTGCTGTTGCAGCTTTCGGTTTTCTCCGTTACTTCTCCACAAACAAGAATGGGTTGACTGAGTCCGAGAGGCCCTTTTGGTCTTTTCAGGTAAAAAAAAAAAAAAGAAAGAGAGAAAAAAGTCATAATATATAATATATAGCATTATAAAGTATCCTATTTAAATAACAATATTTGGATTTTACATTAAAATGCATTTAAAGCATGGTAATTGTTGTGGTTACTGTTTATTTACAACAAATATCACATTAAAACTACCAATACTGTGGTAAACGCATGGCAAGTGTTTTTTTTTTTTTTAATTGTGCTTCTACTACAAATGCCACGTTGGAACTACAGTAGTAATTATTATTAAATATTAACAACTGTTTAAAGGTCTATAGCACGTCACGTGACAGTGTTTAATCACCCTATTAGCAAGGTGTGTTTATTTAGAAAGCAAAGAAATGCAAAGCCTCAGTGGAGATGATGACAGATACAATGCAGTGACTGAACATGATCGATAACGACAAGCAGAAAATACTTTATATCAAATATTAGGACATAATATGTATGACTACTCACCAACATGTGGCACACGTGATCTGATGCCAAACATCGCGATGTGTTCTGAGTGAGACTTCTTCAGCGCGATTTCATACCGATAGAATTGCCGTCTAATGTTGACGCCAAAGGTTTCCCACTGAAAGCAATTGGGTTCCCAGTTCGTCCATCGCGTGACGCCGAGGGGTCTACCTGTGGCGTCTTCAGTGTGACGCCGGGGCCGCGGCGCGCGGCGCGGATAGAGACGGTGATTGCTTTTGGGTCTTTTCTTCACACAATTCCATCGTTTGGCCTCGGAATAGTTGGACTTTTTCAATAAAGTGTGCCTGTTGTCTGTTACAGTCTGTGTTTTATATCATATAATACGCAAATGGGTAGGTTTAGGGCGGGGTGGGGTTTGACTGCTGTTTCAAACGTGTATCATAGCGTAAATAAATGTAAATACAATTGTGCAGGCTGATTAAATTGAGAATCACACTCCAACATGTCATAATGGAAAAATTATAACCCAATATATTCCATCATGACGATAACATTCACATGCCCAACACGTCTGTTTATGACGTCCTAGGTTTCTCATTGAAATCAGTGGATTACCCAGTACGTCGAAAAATGGCGATTTAGGGGTACCCTGTGCGTCAACAGCTCACGTCAGGGTCCCTTGACCGTTCGGCAACATTTGACGAGTAGGGGTGAGACTGTGTTGATAAAGCTTGGATTAGCCAGGACTTTTTAAATACAATGCTGATTGTATTCGTCTGAAAGTAGAATGTCATATACACTTAGGATGACTTGAGGGTGAGTAAATCATAATTTTCATTTTTGGACATTAACCCCAAACTTTTAAAAAGTTGTATTTTTTAAAGAGACCAAAAATGTCGATATCTGAAGGAACATTTTTCAGAAGAGACATATTCTGCGTTTGTATTTCATGGACTCAAAAGGGCTTTAAAAAGTGATATTGGCTCAAGGTGCTGTTGTAAATACACATCCATTCATCCTTTTGCTTTTAATAAACACTTCAAACTATGATGTGCTTTTTAGCAGGACTTGTAATTGAAGAATTGATTGCAGGCACCGTAGTCGTTGGACATTAGTGGGGAAAAAAAGAACTTATTTACCTTTCAGGTCTTTGAGATCTGGACGAAATCAATCACTCGTTCCACCCACTCTCCTGTTCCTTGCATCCATTTGCCTACTTCTCTTTCTTTCTGCAAAGATCTGGTGAGGCTGTTTTTTCTCCCTGGTCATCCTGCTGAGCTGCTTCTGCAATAAGGAGCACGGATGCGGCCCTGCGGCGTGAAAACTAAACTAATCAGCGTGAGGAGTGAGACCGGCACCGGCTCTGTCTACTGCAGCAGAGACTCCTTCGTCACAGCAATGGCCTGTTTCTCTCGGGAGACCCTGATGAATACTCTCATTTTCCTGTGGACAGTCTGCTGGAGAACAGGAGCGAGGGGAGGAGGGTTTGGAAGAGGTCAGTGGACGAATAGCCCATGACGCCTTGATTGAGCAAATCATGAACATCGCACCAGTCTGTGAAAACTTGATTAAAGTGACGGATTGCACCGCCTGTGTCCCTTGCTTCATGAAGGAGATGTGCAGCTCTTCGATGTGCAATCAATGGACGTGTCTGCTAATTGGTTTCTGCTGGTGTTGGCCTCGGGGAGACCAGCAGGAGGGGTGGAGGCACAAGACTATCAGATAAAATCCATGTACAACAAGCAGATAACTAAGAAAAGGCAGCCATTAGATTCTGGATCATGTGGTGTGGAGTGTCTGGTTGTACTTGAGGACTTTTGCATAGGACATCAAGCGATGGTTTATCAAACAAAAGTAAACAGAAATTTAAATAAAAAACTTCATAAATATTATAAATATACAAAAAGTTTTGAAATTTTAAAAAACAACAACATCAAAGAATCGTGAAAAATGTATCATCATTTTCCAAATATTAAAGGCTCACTGAATAAATGGACTGCAAATGGACTGCATTTATATAGCGCTTTTATCCAAAGCGCTTTACATTTTTGCCTCACATTCACCCATTCATACACCGACGGTGATGTCAGCCATGTAAGGCGCCATCCAGCTCGTCGGGAGCAGCTGGGGTTAGGTGTCTTGCTCTTAACTTCCCTTAACTTTTCCCATTCATTCTCTATGGTAGTGCTTAACACTACGGATGCAATATATATTTGACCGCAGGTAGATTTCATGGCGCTGTTTCGCCGTTTCCGTGGCGCGGAATTTAAAAGAAGCGCAGTGTCATCTTGTCATCTGTCAATCATTCGCAGTGGAGGAGGGGAGACCCGTTTTACGATCGGAGAGATATTTATTTACCGTCAGCAAACTTGTTTTGTCCACCAAATACTGCCTAAGCTACATTCAGACAGATTTTACCTCAGGTGACTACATGTACTTTATTACTTATATATTTCTGCCATTAATTTGCATGTATATTATCGTATTATGTTTAACGTTAACTGTAACGTTAGCCTATGTTAATTGTGTTGAATGGTTTGTCCCGTTAGAAAATAGTAAACTAAACTCCTCGACGAACATACACCTGTTATTGTATTAGAGTATCTTTGTTTGCAAATGGGATTGTTTTTTCATTGATTTTATGTATATAAAAGTATTTTAATTTACAGTGCGGTAACGTTATGATCTAACGTAGTAACTAGTGCTAACGTCACCTCATACTGCACGGTTAACATATAAGTTACACTGTTATTTTACCAGCCAAAAGTTTGAGAATGTAAAATGTTTTATGTGTTTAAAGAAGTCTCTTCTACACATCATTTATGTTATGAAAATACCACAAAAAAAAAAACATTTTTGAAATATAAAATGACTTTTATATTTTAATATATATACATTTTGTATTTATTCCTGCGATCAAAGCTGAATTTATCATGATTACTCCAGTCAGTGTCACATGATCCTTCACTAATCATTCTCAGATGATTTAATCAAGAAACATTTATGATTATTATCACTGTTGAAAGCAGTTGTGTAAAACATTTTTTTAGGATTCTTTTATGAATAGAAAGTTCAAAAGAACAGTATTTATCTGAAATAAAGCTTTTGTAAGAACTTAAATACATTAATACGTTTATTCAGCAAGGATGCTGATCAAGTGACAGCATTTATAATGTTTCAAAAGCTTTATATTTCAATAAAAGCTGTTCTTTTAAAAATTCTATTGATTAAATAATCAGATTTATTTTTTACACAACTGTTTTCAACACTGATAATAATACATATCAGAAGGATTTGTGAAGGATCATGTGACGATGATAGATTCAGCTTTGCATCACAGTAATAAATTGCCTTTTAAAATATATTAAAATAGAAAAAGTTATTTTAAATTGTAAATGTTTTGTATTTTTGTATTGTATGTTCTATTTTATCCTTGGTGAACAGAAGAGACTACTGTAAAAATGTATTTTCAAATAATCTTACTATTTTCTAACTTGACGGGTATTGTATTTTTAAAAATTTGAATGTAATAAATATAACTCACACATATATTGCATTTTAATTACAAAAATATGTGTGTGCAATTTAATGGTATAATAAATGAATAACATTTTATTAAGAAATAACTAAACACAAAGAATTTTACAAAATAAATAGATTTATTTTCATTTATTAATTTGTTTTTAGAATAAACTGGTACATTTAAATGTTGTTTTATTTATTAAGAAATAATTCTTAATAATGTATTCAGAATAGAAGTGTATTAATTAATACGGTGTGTTAATGCAACAGACGAATAAACACTAATCAGCTCTTTGTGTACAGCACAGCAAGATGAAGTCGAAAGTGATCTTCCCAGGCAAGATCAAAGTGTGCTTCAGGAAAGGACCAACTGGATATCTGAGACAAGATCCCTCAGATGAAGCCAAGAGGATCAAAGACAACCCCAATCTCCAGGACAAATCAGCCCCTCAAAGGGAAGACAAGGTCAAGGAGAATGCCCGCTCTGTTGTCTTCATGAGAGGAGGAGATGTGTCAGACAGACAGGAGGTGATGGGAGAGTTTGTGCTTCAGTTTGGAAAGTACAAAGGCAAGTCATTCCGGTGGCTGCTAGAGAATGATGTAGGCTATACACTATTCCTGACTAAGACGGTTGAGGAGGAGGAGAGAGCCGGACAGTTTAAACCGGAGGGTCCCAAGAAGGAGAGCCTACTTTCATTCCTTGAGTTCAGTAGAAGCTTCCAGGAAATCGAGGACCTCAAAAAGTATTTAGCTGGAAGATCAGTGGCACCACCTGTGAGGAATGAAGATGATAACGTGGTTGGCTTTGGGGTTAATGCAGACAGGACTTGGAGGGAGGTTTGGGAGAGCAGAGCAGATGGATATGCTGCATTCATCCTCCAGAAACGGTGTGTTCCAGGCAGCAAAATGTATCGGCTGCAGCAGTACCTCACTCAGAAAAAGACCAAGCTTCAGAGTGTTTCAGTGGAACTTGCAGCATCTGCCTCTCATCCTCCAGGTTTGTTACAGTACAGTTGAGTATATATTAGGTCAAAACTGAAATATGTAAATGTGGGATGACATATGATTTGCTTTTTTGCTTTTTTGCTTTGTTTCACAGAAATGGAGGATGATGAAGAATTGGAGAGAATGATGCTTTCTATATCCCCATCCAAAATCCAAGGCCAATTGAGTAAGAAAATCACTCACACACACAAACACATTCTGCATTTTTACATTTTTAATAAAACATTGTTTAGTATGTTTTTAAAGCTATTTGATTTACGCGCACATATGAAATGTCCTCATAAACCACTTTTATGTTTTTATACCAATGTAATACCCATGTCATTATACAAATTTGTGTCCCCATAAATCACACAAACAAGCGCGCACACACACACATGGTATTTATAATGGTTGCTTTATCAATTTTTTTCTAAATGTATTTTTTTTTTAAATGTACACCCGTTTGAATGTAAACTCAGGGTATTGGTGTAAAATAGCTTAATGCTCAGTCACTTTTCACTGAATAATCTTTGATTTGTTCTTTTTTAATAGACATGGAGGAAGGTGAAGAATCCGGAAGGATGATGCTACCCACATATTCATCGAAACTTCCAGGTCAACTGAGTGAGAACCACATATATGCTTACACACACACACACACACACACACACACACACACACACACACACACACACACACACACACACACACACACACACACACACACACACACACACACACACACACACACACACACACACACACTTCAGCCCTCTATCAAACTGGATTTTTTCCCATGAAACATAATTGCATTTTTATCCAGCATTATTCAAGATGGTAAATGTTTGGGATGTTACATTGTTTCTGTGCTGTGCATTCCAGTTTACAATATGAGAGGGGTAGAGAGGGGTATGAGAGTGGTAGAGAGGGGTATGAGAGGGGTATGAAAGGGGTAGAGAGGGGTATGAGAGGGGTATGAAAGGGGTAGAGAGGGGTATGAAAGGGGTAGAGAGGGGTATGAGAGGGGTAGAGAGGGGTATGAGAGGGGTAGAGAGGGGTATGAAAGGGGTAGAGAGGGGTATGAGAGGGGTAGAGAGGGGTATGAGAGGGGTAGAGAGGGGTATGAAAGGGGTAGAGAGGGGTAGAGAGGGGTATGAGAGGGGTATGAGAGGGGTAGAGAGGGGTATGAGAGGGGTAGAGAGGGGTATGAAAGGGGTAGAGAGGGGTATGAGAGGGGTATGAGAGGGGTAGAGAGGGGTATGAGAGGGGTAGAGAGGGGTATGAAAGGGGTAGAGAGGGGTATGAGAGGGGTATGAAAGGGGTAGAGAGGGGTATGAGAGGGGTATGAAAGGGTAGAGAGGGGTATGAGAGGGGTATGAAAGGGGTAGAGAGGGGTATGAGAGGGGTAGAGAGGGGTATGAGAGGGGTATGAGAGGGGTAGAGAGGGGTATGAGAGGGGTAGAGAGGGGTATGAAAGGGGTAGAGAGGGGTATGAGAGGGGTAGAGAGGGGTATGAGAGGGGTAGAGAGGGGTATGAAAGGGGTAGAGAGGGGTATGAGAGGGGTATGAAAGGGTAGAGAGGGGTATGAGAGGGGTATGAGAGGGGTAGAGATAAATTGTTTCATCAATAGACAGTACTGGTCTTGTGTGTACTGTTTGGTCAATATATTCATATACTTTACTCAAACAATATCTCTGAAAAATATCAAACCCAGATTATATCATTAGAAAAGTAAATTTTACAAGTGCTTAAGATTGAGAACAGCAGTGTGTAAATGAATCAAACAGAATCAGAATGTATGAACCATACAGTGTCAAAATTGGGTTTCGTTAAATTATTGTTTCATTTTGCAAAAGAACTGAGGTGTTCTGCTACTTGTGTGTGTTGATTGTGTGAGGTGTGTATAGTGTTTTGACAAAACAAGCCTTAAAAAACTAACAGTAAAGGTGTACATATGTAATTTTGTCTGTTTATGTTATTAATGCTTGAAAGTTAAATTATCTTCACTGTGCTTTTAGGTTCAGACATTGTTGGAGTCCCAGTGGTCAAAGGTCTTATTCCTGCTGCATACTAAGGATAATTCTGACATGAATCAGGATTATCTATTCTACATTTATTTTTTGCTGTTTGTTGGTTAGGCCACGTTCAGGCCTGTTCTAATTCTTGTGTTCAATTGTTCTACTAACATTGAAGGCATTTGTATCTCATCGTTGAGGGTAAGTACAGAGTTCTTGTTTTGCATGCTATACTTAAAGGTTTGGTATGTACATGTTCTACAGAGTAAAAGAAACACATGTCCAAAATGCAGAAGTACAGCAAAAGTACAAATATATTTTTAATTTGGACTAGAATGGCGCATCCCATTTGATACATGAAGTTGTAGACTACTCATGCAATGTAGACCCACTAACATACCACACCCCTAATATTAGTAGAGCGCAGGGCACAACCTAACGCTGGGTTAGTTGTAACACATACGTTTTAACACTTTCCACACATGCCAGGATGACGAAACTTAGTGTATTTACTAGTTGCCATATCAACATTATTTAGAGAAAAGCACCAAAATTAAAAAAAAATCTTTGGAAGATTTCACTGAACATTTATTTAACTATAGCAAAAGTAAATGTCTTAATTAAATTCATTTTTCATCTCAGTTAATACTCTGAACCCCAAGTGGATTTACACAAACTGAGACAGTCAAAAAGCGTTAGGTTGTGCCCCGCTCTCCCCTAAAAATAGTACTGAAGTCAAGTGTTCTATGGGTTTGCATGTATTTGCATTACTACTTATTAACACATTTACTAAGGGACAGAACTACAGGGTATTAGAATTAAATTACATTTTTCTGTGTTAGGGAGGCGTAAACCACCAGCAACACCAACAAAACCAGACCGGACTAAAGAATATAGTGCAACTGCCTCTCCACGGCCAGGTTGGTACATGGACGTGTACACATGTCGACTGCTGTAAGGATATGCCTGTTTCTGATCAGAGTTATGTTTTTTCCCCAATTCCCTTCACTCCAGTGAGGGTTCCTTTGCCAGTACCTTCAGAGTTGCTTAAACTGGGGTTATCTACAATCAAGACCACAGTACCTTTGAGACCAGGGCAAGAAACCGTGTTCTGTCAATGTAAGGACTTAATGTAACATAATTTTACTTGTATAACTTTTACTTGTAACATAATTTTATCAAATTTAAAACAGATTTTACATATTTAACAAATGTAATGCTCATCTATGACTAATGTCATCCTTGTCGTCCTGTAGCCCTCCTCCCAGTTACCTCTGCACAGTCTACAGCCTCTACTCCTCCCTCACGTTCCCCTTCAGCTGTTGGCGAGGCTTTCTCTGGACTCCCTGGTGCCTCTACTCCTCCCACAGCACTGCCTGCAGCCTCTGCTGGGTACCCTACTAAGTTGGAGGAGAAGCATGCTGTTCCACCATTGCCAAGCTATGACCAGGATGTGAGCCGATGGCACTGCTCTCACCAGCAGAGAATCTGGATGAAAACTGAAATGGAAGACTTGGGACTGTGGCCAGGATCTAGACCGGTGAGACATCCAATGAACATGATCTCCTTGTGGCGTTACCCACCTCAGCCTGAGCTTATTGATGCTATCTATGAGCTCCCATCACCAAAATACTTTCAACTTCATCCATTCTTCATTTGGAAACCAGAGCACAGCATTATGGAAAGAGTCCGCAACAACTACACTCTGCCATGCCTGTACGGCTGTCCGAATCCCCACGTTGTCTCGTCAGGTGTTGGACGACCCCGTGTCATTATTGGTACGAACAGCCAATACTACATACTTGCCTCTCGGCTCAGCTGTAAAGTTTGTAAAAAGTACTGGTTTGCAGACAAACCCCAATGGATGGACATGCTGCCAAGTCGTTTCTGCAACATTTTGCCAGCTTTTCTAACCCACAAGAAGGCCATATGTAAGACTGTGATGGATGAGTTGCGGCGCACAGCAAAGTCTCCCAACGATATGGCTAATCAGTTGAATGAGGCTCTCCACCTCAGGTATGAGCGTGCACACCTGGCTTACCTGTCCACTGTTAAAAATGTGCTGGATGGAGACAGTGGACTTTATGGTCAGCAGACCATCACAGGAGCACTAAGAGCAACAAACACTCCTGCTCCATTTGGTGGGTATAGTGATGTGGTCGGCTGGTGCGGAGTAACAGTCTCACCCCACTACTTGGTTGACTGCCTCATTCAGGAGTACCATAGGCAAGAGAGCACACTCAATCTGCTCCTCCAAGGCACGTTTGGACAAGTATTAAGGGCTGACCATACCCGCAAGCTGGCCCGGAAGGTTGTGCTTGCATCAGGTACTATGTCATCCTATGCCGTCATGAATGAAAACTGGATGATCTTGTCCTGGGTGATGCTGCAGTCTGAAAGTGACAAATCCCTGCAGCCAATGTATGAGGGGCTGTCTCGTCGCTACATTTTTGCTGGACTGCCAAAAGCCAACTACCAGTGGGTTGACAGGTAAGAACCAGCCATCACATTTTACTTCCCACCTATATTATATGTGTAACATAAACACAATATAGTATAACAAATACATGTATCATATGTATTTTAATGTTTAATATTTTAAATATACTTCTCTTTGTGTTTAAAACAGAGATTGCTGTGCTGCCTTCAGGATCCCAAACCCTGAGCCACAGGAGCACCTCCTTTGGGATTCTTGGTCGACCACTGAGGCTATAGTGACTGTGGCAACCTCTGGGCATATAATCAACACCTGTTCCTCCCGCGCAGAATACAACAGCGACATCAACATCAAGCTGGACTTGTTCCACTGCATGCGGCGATTCTCCAGAGAGTGTGTGTCAGAGCACCATCCACTGCACAGTGCTTTCTGTAAGTTTCTGTCAGCAGCTTTCAGTGTTGTGGACCAGACGGACCTACAGAGACTGAAGCAGGCGTATGTCTTCTGTGGGATAGTGCCTGCAAATCCAACAAAGCAGCACATCAGGGAGCACTGCCGCACCAGGGTCCCACACCCCACAGAGCTGCTGGAGAGAGTGGAGAGCGTTCTGCAAAGATTTTTTTTAGAATGTGATCCTGATGGTGTGCCACTGTTCAAACCATCAATGTTGAAGGTGTGGAGGATTCAGAGAGTCCACATCCTCAGAGGCTGCCTGAGTGACCCAGAGGTTGCGGAGGGGATCCTCTATAGGCATGGTGGAACGGTCCAGCTGAACCATGTGAAGGGAGAGGCAGCAGCTGTACCGGTTTGGATCCCTGTGAGAGGCACCTCTCAGCAGGAGGGGTTCCATTTCCATCAGGCAAGATGGGTCACCGGCACTCAGGTATCCACAGAACTTTTCCAGGCGCAGGGCATGATTGGAGTGGCTCGTTGGAATTTCCAGCGCCTTGTGGACCTGAAGCAGCCTGAAGTGAAGCTGCCTGCAGTTTTTGATCCAGTGCTGATCATGGAACTAAACAAGCTTTCAGACGTGGTGACGGGTCAAGCCAAGTACCCTGCTTTACTTGTCTCACAGACAGACACCAGAGAAAGGTTTGGACTGCAGTATCTGGAGCCTGGTTGTCGTCCTGTACCCCTGGACTGGGACAAGCACAAGTCCCAAAAGGTACATGTTGCAGGGGAGGGAGAGCGTCAGTCCTCAGAGCTGTCTGCACTCAGTGAGAGTTTCCCACCTGATGACCCACCCGAGGAGGTCAGGGAGGAACACTTTGCTCAGGTAAACTTGACTGTTGTATATAGGAATTTCACTGTCAATCTCACTCACTAAAACACAAAATGTAACTATGTAATCACTGATTTTATCCAAAATTAATTACCCTATGCTCCAGGATGACATCTTTGGTGTGGCTCCTCTTGGCTCAAAAACAATGATCCAGCCTGGACAGCCCACCAATGTAAAAGGTAATTTAACTCCCATCCTCATCCCTTTATTATTCCTTATTTATATGAATACTACGGCTATTTGAGAGATAAACGTAAAAATGATTTATTTTCCACTCTCCTTTAGATGAGATAACACCACCACTGCCCTTTACTCCCTCTCCACGTGCTGCTCGCACAGGTTCCATCAAGGCAGGCGGTCTACTTTTTGTCCTGGACCATGTTCGGTGGACACAGCCCATGAGGGATTGCATTGATGGCCTTCTGGTAAAGTACCACGGGCAGAAAGACCTCCTCATCCAGGTGGATGCAGAGTATGCTGCCCTTGTGCAGGCTGCCTCCAGGGATCCCAATAGCCTTTTACACCCCACCACAAAACAGCATATCTCCCGTTATGTGAAACACCTGGCCAAGATGACAAACACAAGTTCATCCCTGAACACCAGTCCAGAGAAACTCCTGGAAACCCAGCAGCTGTGGCATCACCTTACAGAAGGCAGTGAAACTGTAAGTGTTCCAGTGTTAACCCTCCAACCTGCCCCAGTGAACCCACCCAGTAATAAGCCCCAGGAGTCCCCGCTAACTAAGGGTGAGATTGAAGAAATGGTGAAAGAGCTTGTGGAGAAGCAGCAGCAAAAGCAACTGCAACAGCAGCCTGCCACAAAGAGGACACGGAACTGTCTTGCTTGTGGGCAGCCAAAGTCACGTTACCTTGGTGATGGCTCCTCCATTCATTTCTTCTATCAGTCTGGGACCGTGAAGTACTTTTACTGCTCGACAAAGGTATACCAGCTGTATGCAGCGGAAGGCCTCACCAATCCTCGAATGCCATTTGCTGACTTTGCTGAATTGCCTTTTTTTAACCGAGAGCTAGAGGCCGTAAAGCAGCGTTCTGCAGAGGCAAGACAGGTAATGGAGGAGCGGGGAAAGAGAAAGGCCTTGGAGCAGCACCCCACTGGTCGCCTCTGTAGGTTCTGTCACAAGCCACTCAAACAAGGTCCAGAGAGTCCACACACACATACTGGGTTCCCTGGTGTGGCAGGGAAATATGTCTATTGTCCTGCCAAAGTGTTTTCCCTATATCGGACAGAAGGGATGCCTCACGAGATGACTTGGGGAGAGTTCTGTCAGTCTTCTTTTTATGAGGCTGAAAGGAAGAGATGGGCAGCAGAAAAGGGAAAGTGACTGCCCTCATGTTTCCTGGCTTTGAATATGTACATATTGTAATTGTTGTATTATAAAAATATAACTGTGTATCTTGTTTGTTATGGATGTCTGTTACATGCTGAAACCACTGGTTTGTTCTTGCCTTATTGTCTTTCTGGGGTTTCTTCTTTCTTTTATTTTAGAATGCCATGTTGGTCCAGGATTGAAGGATTGTAAAATGTAAAAAATTCTGCTTAACTTTTACTGATTCATTTGCCATTTTTGTTTATTTATCAATGAAAATGTGTTTACAATTGTTTCAAAACATTTTCAAAACTCAGATTATTTAGATGATTGAAAGCACTACTTTTAATCTTTTGAAATTGTAAATACTTTGTATCTCACCTGTAAGAAATGTTTGCATATAATATTTATTAAGCATGTTGTTATACTGTTCTTAAATTTTATTAGTTTATTACTTTTGGTACAATCATATTTATAACTGTACTGTATACACGCACATGGGCAGTAGGATCATCTGTGTTCAACTGAAAAGTAGCCTAAGTGGTTTCTTTTTTATTCTTCCATAGACCTTTGTTCAGTTTAAACTGTAACTTGATTTCATAGACTGATTATTTATTTTGGTTATGTTAAGATATTCCCAGTGTTAATTTATTTTTTTATTCAATACAATTGTCTTTTTTCCCACATTATCTACATAGTGCAATTAATATTTACATAATGTTGTGGTAGAATGCATACATTTTGCTTTGTTCTTTTGAATGTTAAACTTATTTATCTTGTGTAAAAAGATACATTTGTAAATATTTGTTTGATCTTGCTTGTGTTTTAAACATTCTGATATTTGCAATATTTTCAGTACTTGCTATAACATGTTTATTATTATATTTTTATTATAGAAAAAAATGTTCAATTCACGTTCTCTTTTAGCAATTCATTTTACTCGTTCTAAATGTTGACAATGTCTGTTTAATATGCTGTGATATATATTTATCCTCTATTATCCTAGTATTAATATATAATAAACTAAATATATATAAAAAGAATGTTGTGTGGTGTTTTCATTTTAAATATAAATATTTAAATATGTGAAACATTAATTACCAATGGCTATGTAATTTTGGACACCTTAGAGAAAACTCTTAGGAAATGACTTATATTTGTAAATCTTAGTTTAATATGATTTACGATATTTTAGGGACATTAAAAAGAAATGTAAAAACAATCACATAATAAAAAAATATACTACTATAACACAACTCCATATTTGTATATTAATCATTTTAAATAGTTTTATATTTTCAAATAATGATACACATCGTACACAAAGACATCTGTTATAGCTTCTTATTTTTGTATCTATCTTAAAAACAATTAGACTATAAATAATGTTACTATAATTGTTAATATTACACTATAGAAACAATTATAGTAATGCACTTAGTAAATTTAATTTAAACTACATATCAGTTGTGCATTCTTTAGCAATTTTTAAATAATGTATAAAATGTATATACTATATATACTATAGTATAAATTTTGTTCACACTTCACACAAAATATATTTATTGTGTGAAGTGTGTGAAATATTTTGTAGGGTGTCTTCATTTTAATTAATCATATTTTAATTATTAAAATATTAACGACAACACCTGAACTATTATAGATGTTAGTAACTAAAACTTATGCAGACCTTACACAAGAATAATAACTGTTCAATACTTGATTATGTATGTTTATCATACGCTACGCGAATCTATATGAACAGTAACTTTAAATACATGTAATGTTATTTGTGGTCGAGGCGGGATTCGAACCTCCAATTTTATGCACTATTTTTGTCCCGCCTCTCTGGATTTTCCTCGCTTTCTATTGGCTAGCAGCGCTCTACACCTACGCGCGACTGGCCCCCGCGGGTGGAACCGGGGATTGAACCACCAACCTTCTGGTTTGTAGACAACCTACATGAACCACTGAGCCACTGCCGCCCATGAATAAAGTGCAGCGTTATTCAATGTGTTGACTAGACTGAGTAAACCCAGCAGGATCTGCTGACGATTTGATTTCGCCCTGCAACTTCTGGAAATCGGTACATTAATGCTGCGTTCCTGGCAGGTTTTTGAGCCCGTAAGTCACAACTTCAAACCACAACTCATGACTTTGTGTCGTTCCAGGCAAAGTCACGACAAACTGTCTGAGCACGAGGAATTGTGGTAGATGTAAACAAAGCATGTCAGAACTCGTAACTGGGAGTACATCGATCTAGCTTGAGTTCACGGTAGGAAGTCACGGGTTTAACGGCCGTTCCAGTGCAGTTTCACAGGTAGAAGGCTGGAAAAACACGGGTTGCCTGGAACGCGGCATAATTTAGGCCTATCTTGCTTCTGTTACACATGTGTGGGTAACAATTACAGATGGGCTTATCCACCTGGCGTGCTATTGGCGGGTTATACATGGGCTGCGTCCGAAACCTGGAAAATGCTGCCTTCAGAGGACACATTTGAAGGCAGGGAGGCATCAAGCAATGTCCGAATCTATTGTTTGCTTCACTTCCTGTCTCCTGAGAGACCTTTATCTGATCGATTTTTGAAGGCAGCACACATGTATCCTTTGCTGCCTTTGATATCCCACAATCCTGTGCTTTCCATTCAGTGACAGTTGAGCTGGGGGAAAAAGATGGCGTCTGAAAGTTGCGTTAGCTGGTCAGTTTGTGTGTAAATGTATGTTTTGACCAATATTTTCCACTTCAGATGTAATTTCTAGCGAGAAATTACTGATGTAGTAGTTTAATATTTGTGAAGTTCTCACCAAAGCTCGCTCTATTTTGCTGTAGATCATTAAAGTGTTATACTGCCTTAGAAGTCTGTCCGAAATTACTTTCGTGAGGTGCCTTCATGCACAAAACACTGCCTTACAAGTCATTGTCTTGTCAACAACAACTAACCCTCCGCCCACAAGAACACGCAAAATAGGGGGCGTGGTCTTGTTGTTCTCCCATGTGGAGAAGAGCACACATTCAGCGCTTGCATCTCCATGTTATGGTAAGAGGCAGGACCTTTCCGGGCAAAGTGCGCTAAGCTGCTGTCCAATCACAACACGGGAAGCGCTGGCCCAATCAGAACTCGTTATGCATTTCTGAAGGAGGGACTTCATAGAACAAGGAAATCATCAGGCCGTTTTTAGGACAGAGGAAACAGCGCTGTACAGATAAGTAAATTGTGTGAAAAATACTGTTTTTTTACACGCGAAACATGAACTCATGTTATATTGCACACTGTAAACATAATCAAAGCTTCAAAAACACGCGAAGAATGGGACCTTTAATTTCCACTGAAACAAAAAGACACATATTGAACAACTCCCATTTTTTAAAACAGCCAATAGCATTTAGTTTACATCACAGCACGTCTAAAGCCACTTAGGTTGACAAAAGCGCAATTTCCTCCTAATCTCTAAACGTTTCTCCTCCTAATCTCCTTCATATCGCTTTAAAATATAGCATTCTGTGCAGAATTCAAATGGGTCTGATATGTTTTGTGGTTCACACATATGATCCGCTCTGTGCTATTGTGTCTCTGGACTGAAACAGACTGGGTGCGCTGCGGCAGATCATGTCACACTGATGTGAAACTTCATTTGTCCCAAAGGAAAGCATTTTTACACTGTCTGAATATCTTCCTATCACCTATATAGTGCACTATGTGCCATTCACCATGTAGAAAAGCAAGTGCCCTATTTTAATGATCTGAGTGCATGGTCGGCAGCGCAAAGAGCAGGAGTTTTGCTAGTTTAAGGACGGAACAAAACGGTTGGCGCGCCAGGCACATGGTCCAAAAGGGTTGTACCTACTCTCTTAATAAGTCGTGGGTGTGTTTTTATAAACCAATCTCATCTCTCATCATCAAGTCTCATCTCCAATTCCCTTTAAAAGCCAGTTGTGCATGCAAAATGGTGGAATTTGTGAGCTGAAAGACTGAATGCTTCGCCAGAGAGGAATCCTTTTATGTAAGTTTATAGTTTATATCTTCTAAATTGTCATTGTTTTAGAGCTTATAGATAACAGTGAGGTTAACATATTTGCATGCTTAAAGCTAAAAAACAAAACAGAACATGGGAAAGCAAGTGTTTTCAATAATGTTAATAAGAAATGTTTCATGAGCATATATAGATCATGCGACACTGAAGACTGGAGTAAAAAGGAATAAATAACATTTTAAAATGTATTAGCCAAACCACCAGATGAGATCCTCTGCTATACAGGTCTCCATGTTAGTGCTCTTCTTAGAGAGGACATAAGTAAAGTAATCATTCAGAGACATTTGATATCTCAAGAAGGTCTGTTGGTGACAGCGAGGGGGAACATTACCTCAAAGTGTGTGGCTAAGGCCGTAACAAGAGTACATATTGCCATCATACGTCTTGGTGATGAAGCGGGGTGCTTCAAAGGGGTTAAAATCACTTCTCGCTGAGATGTTGCGACGATCAAGGAGTGTTTTTAATGCATTTCTTTCAATAGCCTTGACAAGCTATGACAGATTAAACCATAACATTTTAACCATTCCAATACTTTTTCTCCTACTATATTTCATTCACATTGAAAGAAAGTTTACTCAAAGGGGTAAAATTAGTCTGTAGGGAACCATTCAATTAAACACAAGAGATATGCCACTTACTGGTGGAGCTTTCAGAAATCTAATATCCGTTCTTCACATCCATCAAGCCGCAGGGCAAACTTATTTAAGCGCAGTCCCGTCCAGAGCGTAAAAAGTCTCATGCATTGAAAAGAAGCAAATTTAATTTGAAAACGGGGTTGTCAAATTACTTCAATTATACTGCACCCTGAATTTCCATCACATGGATTGCAGCGAATGGATTACGTCTCCTAATTACTGAGGCGCTTTTCAAGGGGAATGATTCCTGTCACTTTGATGTGGTTAAACTCTTCTTTTTCTCCTGTGTAAGTGCACTGGTTTCTACTGTGAAGCACTTAGCAAGAAAGTAGCTTAAATGTTTAATCATCAAACATTTGCACCTTATTTAACAAACTTGTTTGAGGACCTTCATTCCGCTGCTCTCAATATCGTGGAATGGAAGCGTTTGGGCAAGGCGAACGCAGCTGTCGAAACATGAACTGAATTTATAATCAGATGCATTAAGCAACAAGCAGGATGAGGCACAAGGAATATTTCACATGATTGTTCTCCACCAAAACTCTCAAATCTCATTCGCAGTTGTGTTCAGATTCAAAAATGGCACTTTGAACGGCACTTTGGGCATGATTAGTGAATTAGTGAATAATGACTTATTTCAGTCTGTTATGGCGTGACAGCGCTGGTGCAATATAATAAAGAGCGAAGCAAGCACATCAGCTGTGTAATTGATCTCTACGTTTTCCTCATTTTTATGCTGCCACAGAGAATGATTCTCGATAATAATTATTTACCTATAATGGTAAAAAGTTCTCTTTCACATCTTATTGCACTTAACCTGTCAAACATACACAAGGTTAAGTCAAAAACACAAAAAGTTCACTTAAACACATTTGTCTGTGAATGTAAACAGCAAGTAAAGAAATCGCATGTGCATATTAGATCTGTGCGAAAGCAGTTAATATGAATAAAACAACAAAGGAAAAACAGAAAATCACTCTTGATTGAATTAGGGCTGCACGATTAATCGAAATCGAACCGCAATCGCGATTTGGCTTGTGTGCGATTATGAAAGCTCAAAGGCTGCGATTTTAATTAAATAAATAAATGCCCAGTGTGTTAGAGAAGAGCGGCTCTGTGATAAAAGCTGCTCCGTCTGAAAGACTGCGAGTTTGAGTCCCTTATAACGTGAGTTTGAGAAAGCAACACGAGTCAAACATCTTCACAAACTAGTGAAGCGTTCATAAACCTGTTCAACAAAAGGCAACATTTAATAACGTGTTTTACCTCACTTTATATCGTCAGTCGAGTGTTTGTGAGCTGATGTGGCTTCTCATCAGAGTGAGGCAGACGATGTGTTATTTTATAGTACTCTATGTCAATCAGCACTGCATTATAATACACTTTATTATTATGAAAATACCCTTGACGGCTAGAAGAACTCAAATACACCACATTTTGCTGCAGTCATGTTTATTGTCGTCATGTTTAATCAAAGCGTCTCTATCTTCTGTTTACACAGCGTTAGCTTCACATCATGGATTTCCTGAAAACTAACGTCAAGGGGGTAATCTAGCGCTCGGAAAGCGTTCCACCCCTAGGGGCTGCCATTGCTAACCAAGCCATCACCTGCTGTTAGCATCCCATTGACTCCCATTCATTTTTGAGTCACTTTGACAGTGAATAACTTTACATCTGAGACGTTTAAAGACTCCATTTGTCCATTGTTTATTTCTAAAGAAACACGACAATGCATAAAAGGCTCTGTTACCTTGTATCTTACACTATCGCCCCGCAGAAGCTGTTTTTGTAAAAATAGGCTAATGATTGCGTCATAACCAACGCGACTCTGTCGCACAGTTGAGAAATTACCGTATAGACAGGAGGAGACGCTCGCAGGCAATCTTCTACTGTCTATGAGACAGTCGGGGGGACGTGTAGACATAAAGTCTGATAAAGTCAAGGGGGAAGAATGGGGAGAAGCCCATAGTGAGCCAAAAGCAACAGGAGAAAATATTTAAACAACGTGATTCAGCTTTCACTTTCCACAACTACTAGAAGACCTACAGCTGTCAGACAGGAGGCTCACGTCACATCTACGTCGTCAAGCTCAGTCTGAGCCTGCGCAGTTCGCTCAGCCATCAGGAAGTGAGTGCTCCTATACTGACATCACTTAACGCCGTAGAAGGCAATGGGATCCCTCCGTCCATTTCTTTTACTGTCTATGACTAACGTCCATTACTTCTCTGAGGCAAATGTGGCGTTTTCCGCTCGAGGGCGCCCTCTGGCCTTTAGTATGAATTAAAAACGTTTGGGTAATCAATAATAAGAATAATACATTTTAAAACTTAATAAACTTAAAAAATTATAAATGTGTTGGACAATCCATGTTTTTCTTCAATGTACAGGAGTTTTTTCCCCCACAGTGGATGCACAAGAGGTTCATATTTCATATTCAAGACAGACTTTAAGAATAACTCCTTAGGCTTAGACCTTTCTAACGTTTTTTAGTCATATAGGCTGTCTGCATATTAATAGGTAACCCAGCAGTTTTTTTTTTTGTGTGTAAAATGTTTTCTGTAAAATATTACAAAAATAATAATAATAATTAGTATTAGTATTATATAGTTATATTTGTTCTGACCTACTCTTTTTTATTTGTAATTATGAAAATGTTATTGTAATGGTAATTTCTTATTTTTAAAAATATTTTTTTGCAGTAATAATAATCATAATAATTATTATTAGTCACATTAATATAAAAACACAAAATATTATAAACACACACTTTTCATTTGTAAAAAAATTATAATAACAATAATCGCATTTTAAATCGCAATCGCAATTTTACCCAGAATAATCGCAATTATATATTTTCCCCAAATCGTGCAGCCCTAGATTAAATAACTTTAGTAGCTCTATTAAGAACACATTTCTTACTTGAATGCTGCTGTCTAATCTGGTGAGGAGGTTCATAAACACACGTCACACACATGTCTCTTGGGTGGGACCCTTTGGTAAGTTAAGTTTAAGCCAAGTTAAGTGGTAAGTTACTAAAACATACCATTTAGAGACTAATTACTTTTAAGATATATAAATATATAAGGTAATATAGGTGCACTTTTTGAAAGGGTATAAAAACTGTCAATGGGACGGTCCCCTTTCAAAAGGTACAGCTTTATACCTTATATTCCCTAAATGGTGCATATTAGTATCTTAAAAGTAAATGTTAGTTTATAAACGGTATGTTTTAGTAGCTTTCTGAGAGTGTATGGTCAATCCCCCCCCCCCCCCTTTTGTGTGTGTGTTTGTATGTATGTGCGTGCATGCGTGCGCATGTAGCTGTTTAAAGATTGTTCAGAAAATCAAATTTTGTGTTAAAATATAATATAAATTATGTACACATTTGAAATGAGATGAGAGTGAGAAATAATGACAGAACCTTCTTTTTTGGGTGAATGTTTGTTTTTGTAACATATGGGGACATTCCATATACGTAGTAGGGATGGCTCGATACCACAATTTTGGCTTTGGTACAGTACCACAATCTAATACCGAAGTACCGATATTAAATCGATACCACACGGTCTGATATTGGCGCGGGTATATTGCGCAAGAATGAGTACAATTATGCAAGTTTTGACTTTATAAAGTGGAAAATCACCACAAATGTTTTATTAGTAAATTAATTAGCAAAGCTTAACACATCAAATCAGTCATTTGAAAACTTTCTTGTGAGAAATAATTGCAGCAAAAATCTCTCAAAATTAGCAAATTGCTTCTGGGTTCAAAAGCCATCGCACTACACTAAAGCAATCTGCATAATCCGATTCAACATTTCACATTCGTCCCGGGATGGATAACGGAAATCATTTGAACATGCAAGCGATTTTATAGCATTTCGTAATAACAGTTACGGGAGACATGAGCACATATCAACGACACACAATCGTTAGAGCTCGCACATTACAAATTAAATTTCCTTAAACAGTCAAATACACAGAATTATGTAAAAAATCTCCGTCTTCAGTGAGTATTCACCATAGACTGTAAAAAAATAGGTGTAAACATAAACACAGTCGGTTGTGTCTAACGCGAATGTAAATAGTGCAATAGGACGCATGCAAATATTATGAGATCTAAATGTCATTGGTTGAAACGAAAGCGATTTTGTGATAACGATTTTGTGATATTCGATCTTATGTTAGGCTATGCATGTGCGCTGATCAGTGTAAAAAGAAAATGAATGTCTAAATGAGATGGTTTGAATGATCCACTGACCTGTCGATCTCTTCAGAAGTCAGGATAAGTTAGTGACAGATTGTTCTTGGCTAGGTTTGATGGTTCTTCATCAGTTTTATAAGCAAAGTAATTACAATGTCCACTTCTACTCCTCCCTTTAATAATTCGTTTTGGGCATCTTGAGTGAGATTCAACAACTGCTTTATCCATTTTGTTCGTCTATGTTTTTGTCATATTTGCCGGTTGTTTCGGGTCAGCTTGGGTAGCGCGCTGCCATCTAGTGGTGAACTTCGGAAAAGCAGCATATGCCGAAATGTGCAAAATCATGATATCGTACCGTGTTAAATAAAATATAAACCGGTATTTTTCCAGTACCGGTATACCGCGCATCCCTAATACGTAGTGGTTTTTATACTGTACAAACCATATTTTCTATCCCCTTACACTGCCTCTAACCATCACAGGAAACATTCTGCATTTTTACTTTCTAAAAAACCCTCATCCTGTATGATTTATAAGCATTTTGCAAAGTGGGCACATAGCCAATGTCCTCATATTTCACCCTCTCCTTGTAATACCCATGTCAATTTACACATTTATGTCCTCATATGTCACAAAAACATGCCCCCCCCCCACACACACACAGTGTAACATGGCTGTATATTGGAACGACATATTGCCACAACAACCATTAAGAAAGCTGATATCACAGCAGAGTGCATCTTATCACAAGAGCACAGCCTCTCTACATTACATCTCATATATTTATCTACATCTCCACTTTCCACATGCCATATTTATTTACACACCTTAACAAGATGGCAAGATCTTAGGGGTAAACTCGAGACCTGCAGTTACGCTGTTATGGCTCAAAGTGCACCAAGGTCCTTATCCACATTCACTAACCTAGTTAACCCAACAAGTAAACACACCTGGGGAAAAAGGAGTTTAGAGGTGACCTTCACACCATCTTCACTTGGATCTTGGGATTTTCCCTTTACTTTGCTCTGTGGCTCAATGTTAAATCTTTCACTATGATACCACCATGCACAACACTCGGTAATTATACATTTTTTCAAAAATACACCACTGTCCAAAAGTTTGGGATCTCTAAGATTTAAAAAAAAAATTAAGTTGATCAAAGGTGACAGTAAATACATTTATAGTGTAAAAAATATTTATATTTCAAACAAATGCTCTTCTTTTGAAGTTTACATGGTCAAAGAATCCCAAAAAAAATATTAAGCAGCACAGTTATTTTCAACATCGACAATAAGAAATGCTAAAAAATCAGACTTGCCACTACAATAAAATTTATATTATTTGTACTGTATTTTTGATCAAAAACATTACCTCAATCTTTTAAATGGTTATAAGTTATAATCAAAATTGGATGGTGAAAATTCTGTCATCATTTACTCGCCCTCATGTCGGTCCACATATTTAAGAACATACTCTCACACACGTTTGTTTTTGTGACATACGGGGACATTCAATAGGCGTAATGGTTTTACTGTACAAACCATATTTTCTATCCCCGTACACTGCCCCTGCCCCTAAACCTACCCATAACAGGAAACATTCTGCATTTTTACTTTCTAAAAAACCTCATCCTGTATGATTTATAAGCATTTTGAAAAGTGGGGACATGGCCAATGTCCTCATATTTCACCCTCTCCTTGTAATACCTATGTCATACCCATGTCATTATACACATTTGTGTCCCCCTATGTCACAAAAACATGCCACACACACACACACACACACACACACACACACACACACACACACACACACACACACACACACACACACACACACACACACACACACACACACACACACACACACACACACACACACACACACACACAGGCAGCTTTACCATTGCAATTATTTCCATTTCAATTGCACATAAGTTTAAAGTGTATGATCTGGACCCTGTCATATTTTCTTTTTCTTTTTTATCAATCGCGTGAGCCATAAACGCCTGCAACTCCCATGCAGCAGATACAGGGAAAGCACCGATCCATTTCACACTGTTAAGAGCCCTTCACAAAAATCTAACCAGCCAAACCCACACCCCCCCAGGCACCACTACTTTTTTATCCATTCAGTGGTGTGATTTATCGATTGGATACACTGGATACATCTTTTCATTCGCTCTAGTCTCTGCTCACTACCTCTGCTGTTGTCTTGCTGGTCTTCATGCTAAAGTGTCCAATGTGTGATTTATCCTAAGCCTGCTTCATCACTAAAGTTGTGGTATGTGCTGTGGTATGTGAGGAATCTCTCCCCAAATAGGCTCTCTAAAGTCTTTGAACACTTGAGAAACCACTCGCTTATGAAAGCCACTAGATAAATGTAGGGGCCTCTTGTTAAGATGTAGTTTTCTAGGTCAGAGAAGTGATGTGGTCTTGTTCAGCTCGCATCTTGAAACAAGCTGATGAAAAATAAAAGCAGAAAAAAAAGAAAAGA